>NC_060179.1:74302963-74323440 GCF_021184085.1 Oncorhynchus gorbuscha | reverse complement strand
CTAGGAGAACATAACAGCACAGAGAGGCTCTCAGACTGGACTAACACACAAACACACTTTCTACCCTCCCCAGTGGAGATTTACTCCTGAAGGATTGGCTCATCAAGGGTACAACGTCTCTATCCTATTGGTCAACAGTAGGATGAATGGACTCTACAAACTGTGGACAAAGAGAATCAGAATATTCTGTCGTGGACTGAACCCTGCTAACTGGTCATATGTATTTATCCAAATAATGTGTCTGTCTGCCTTGATCGAGAAAACGGGACAATGTGTCTGAAGATGATGAAGATGATGGTTGTTGTCCTTCAAGAGGACATGACTGTTGCCATAAACCCTGCAGGTTGTAAATGGTAACAACACAATGCATTTATACAGCTCATATCCTCACTAGCACAACACATTTAACTTACATTGTGTTTTGGTATCTCCGCTAACATGGACCATCCACCCAGGTGCTAAACATAGAGATAGATAGAGGACTCGTCTGTATATATGTATCATTATAGTGTCTGACAGCATGGGCAGCGCCATTTGAGGCTACAACCCATAGTCAAGAAGTCATCAGGGTGGGGATTCCTATTTTAAAATGATGGATGACGGCAATGCCCAAGTTAAAATGGGTGATACCCATGATGAGTCCTCTATCTATATCTATGGTGCTAAATGACAGCCATTTTCTTGCCAGAAGAACCTGAATGGGATTCAGTGAGCATGTCTGAGGTGGGATAATTCAGAGTAGTCTGCTGTATAAGGAGAGGGGTCATCAAGCCCAGGTTTTGTACAGGATCATTCCTCTGTTGATGGATGAGGTTGTCAAGTAGAACCGTCATCGGTGACTTCATGTTTTGAACTGGTGTTTCTCCCAGCTATGAACAGATGAGAAACCAGCACGACATTCCTCTTAGGTTAAAGGGATCGTTTGCTGCATCAAGTTTTGTCAGGCGTTATTGTTTGTACAAACTGACTGACTAGTGGAGAGCTCATATTTTATTAATCTGTTTTGAAGGTAACATTGGATACATTTGGAAAAGATCTAGAGGAATGGAAAGGGGATTTCTAGTCAGTTGTACAACTGAAAGCATTCAACCGAAATGTGTCTTCCACATTTAAGCCAACCTCTCTGAATCAGACCTCAATCCCAGATGTATGGGAATAGAAACTAGGCACCAAGTGTATATGGTGCCTGTCAGTTTCACATTCATTTGCTATTGAGGCCTACAGAATTATTTACACTAAAGACGCCATGGGATCTTCTAATATAGACTGCTCTGTAATATAGACTGCTCTGTAATATAGACTGCTCTGTTACACCAGTGTTCAGGTCTGACAAACATTGATATTTTTGTGAACTACCCTTATAAATCTCTTCATCCTGTCAACTATTGTTTTGTTCACATGTGGCCCTTTTTTCCTCCTCAACATCAAGGAAAAAATGATCTGTACTTGTACAGGGGACAAAATATAAAACATTTTAGTGCTGTTTAGATTTTTCTGTTTTTAAATAAAAGTATTCAAAGTCATTAATTTCTGTTATGCCATCGTCTACAAATATAAATCTTGTTTTGTAGCCGGTAAAGCTGTGCTGTGCTGGTCAATAATAGTAGTTTAGATTGAGAACTCTCTCTAAACTAAGGGGGGTTGGCGCCCCCCCTTGGGTTGTGCCGTGGCGGAGATCTTTGTGGGCTATACTCGGCCTTGTCTCAGGATGTTAAGTTGGTGGTTGAAGATATCCCTCTAGTGGTGTGAGGGCTGTGCTTTGGCAAAGTGGGTGGGGTTATATCCTTCCTGTTTGGCCCTGTCCGGGGGTGTCCTTGGATGTGGCCACAGTGTCTCCTGACCACAGTGCCTCCTGTCTCAGCCTCCAGTATTTGTGCTGCAGTAGTTTGTGTCGGGGGGCTAGGGTCAGTTTGTTATATCTGGAGTACTTCTCTTGTCCTATTCGGTGTCCTGTGTGAATTTAAGTGTGCTCTCTAATTTCTTTCTCTCGGAGGACCTGAGCCCTAGGACCATGCCTCAGGACTACCTGCCATGATGACTCCTTGCTGTCTCCAGTCCACCTGGCTGTGCTGCTGCTCCAGTTTCAACAGTTCTGCCTTATTATTATTGGACCATGCTGGTCATTTATGAACATTAGAACATCTTGGCCATGTTCTGTTATCTCCACCTGGCACAGCCAGAAGAGGACTGGCCTGGTTCCTCTCTAGGTTTCTTCCTTGGTTTTGGCCTTTCTAGGGAGTTTTTCCTAGCCATCGTGCTTCACACCTGCATTTCTTGCTGTTTGGGGTTTTAGGCTGGGTTTCTTTACAGCACTTTGAGATATCAGCTGATGTACGAAGGGCTAAATAAATACATTTGATTTGATTTAGAATAAAACATACAGGACAAAGGTGCTCAGTGTGTAAATCCACTGTCATTGGTCCTGTTTGAATACATGGGTGCATGTTAAGTATTCAAACAGGACCAGAGACTATTGAAACCACCCTGAGTGGCCTGTTACTCAGGCCCTGAAACCAGGATACGCGTATAATTACAATTGGAAAGAAAACACTTTGAAGTGTGTAGAAATGTTAAAGTAATGTTGGTGAGTATAACACCATAGATATGGTAGGAGAAAATCCAAAGTAAAACCAACTGACCATCCTCTTACATATTCAAGAGAGAGGTCATGTTGAAAATTAGCTCCCTGGATGCAATTAGTTTGGCTTCCACAGGGTGTCGGCAGTCTATGTTCAAGGTTTCAGACTTGTGACTTCAAAAACAGACATTGCGCACCTGCTAAAATCGGTTTCCAATTGAACATACTTCTTTCCAAAAATAAATATTATAGTTTGATTACATTTTAAGGGTTTCTGAGGAGTAAATAGAAATGTATTTTGACTTGTTGAAACAAAGTTTAGGGGTAGATTGTTGGATTCCTTTCTCTGCATGTTGAACGAGTGGATTACTCAAATCAATGGCGCCAACTAAATGGACTTTTTGGGATATAAAGAAGGATTATATCTAACAAATCAACACTACATGTTGTAGCTGGGACCCTTTGGATGACAAATCCGAGGAAGATTTTCAAAAAGTGAATATTTAATCGTTATGTGAATTTATTAAACCTGTGCCAGTGGAAAAATATTTTGATATCGGACAGTGCAGTGAGATTAACAAGAATTTAAGCTTTCAGCCGATATAAGACACTTATACGTACCTAAATGTTTAATATCCGTAATCTTTATGTTTATTTATTTGAACTGCGCGCCCTCCAGTTTCACCGAAAGATGTCGCGCTAGCGGGACTCTTAGCCTTAAGAAGGTTTACATTTAAAAAATGTGCCCCTTTAATAGAGGAAGTCTTTAAAAGTTAAATTAATTTTCAGATATCATACCAGGACAGGGAGTGACATCGTGTGAGAAAATGGCTTCTAGTTCGTCTCTCCCAGAGGAGGATTTCTCCTGTACGGTGTGCCTTGACATCTTTAAGGATCCTGTCATGTTGTCATGCAGCCACAGCTTCTGCCAAGCCTGTCTAAAGGAATGCTGGAAAGACAAGGAATCTCGGGAATGTTCAGTTTGCAGGAGACGATCGTCTAAGGATCATCCCCCTACAAACCTTTCTCTAAAGAACCTGTGTGAGGTCTTACGGGAAAGGAGACAGACAGATCCAACCACAGGGTCCAAGGTGCTCTGCAGTCAACACAGTGAGAAAATCAGTCTGTTCTGTCTGGAGGATAAAGATCCCATCTGTTTGGTGTGTCAGGTCTCAAGGAAACATAAAGATCATGACTGTATCCCTGTAGATGAGGCTGTTCAGGATCACAAGGTAGGAGAAAGATTCTGATATGTGATACAGCAATACTCAAACTATGGAACATGAAGTTATCAATGTTTTATTAATGAGTCTGACTCATTTATTTAGATAATTGTGTTGACTGAATAATTGATTTCAGTTCTTCAAAATCACTGTTTGATATGAAATGTGACTGAAAAACATAGGTATTGTGAATTTTTATCCTTGTTTTAAGTTTGCAGTGATGTAGATGTGTTGTACATTCAAAACCACATGTTTGAGAGTAGAGGACATGAAAAGAGAGTGAGGACATGTTCTCCATAAAGAGTCCAGAGGACATGTTCCATAAAGAGAGTCCAGAGGACATGTTCTCCATAAAGAGAGTCCAGAGAATGTTCTCCATAAAGAGAGAGAAACTCCATAAAGAGAGTCCAGAGGACATGTTCTCTGACATTGTTTATCCATGTTTTAAAGAGCCATGTTCTCTAAAGAGCAGTGATGTCCAGATGTTCTCCATAAAGAGAGTCCAGAGGACATGTTCTCCATAAAGAGAGTCCAGACATGTTCCAGAGGACATGTTCTCCATAAAGAGAGTCCAGAGGACATGTTCTCCATAAAGAGAGTCCAGAGGACATGTTCTCCATAAAGAGAGTCCAGAGGACATGTTCTCCATAAAGAGAGTCCAGAGGACATGTTCTCCATAAAGAGAGTCCAGAGGACATGTTCTCCATAAAGAGAGTCCAGAGGACATGTTCTCCATAAAGAGAGTCCAGAGGTTGGCTCCTCAGTGAGGTTCTGTCTCATTCCAGGAGGAACTCCAGACTGACCTGATGCCCTTACAGGAGAAGCTGAAGGTCTTTAATAAAGTTAAACAAACCTGTGATCAAACAGCAGTGCACATTAAGGTTCGTATAAATTATGTAAAGTTACAATAGTTCAGCATGTATTGTTTCAATTGTAGCCTACATGTAGGATTTAATTCTGATAATATTTGTAGAATGATGTATTCTTCTCACTGTCTCCAGAGCCAGGCCCAGCACACAGAGAAGCAGATTAAGGAGTTTGAGAAACCAGTTTCTACAAGAGGAAGAGGAGCCAGGATAGCTGTTCTGAAAGAGGAAGAGAAGCAGAAGAGTCAGAATATGAAGGAGAAGATTGAGCAGATGAACAGAGAGATATCACTTTCAGACACAATCAGAGCCATAGAGGGGGAGCTGAAAGATGAAGACATCTCATTCCTGCAGGTAAGGACGGCTCTCTCTCAGATATACATTATAAATTAACTCAAAGATGTATTGATGAATCAATGATATTAATGAATATATACTCTACTTTCCAGAACTTCAAGACCATGAAGGAAAGGTAAGTGATCTGCTTCTCGTCTCTCTCTTCTCTGTGGTTGTGAACCCAACCCCACAGACGTTCTGACTCCTGAATGTTATTCCAGAGCCCAGTGCACAATGCCAGATCCACAGCTGGTGTCAGGGGGGCTGAAAGACGTGGCCAAACACCTGGGAAACCTGAAGTTCAGAGTCTGGGAGAAGATGAAGGAGATCATCAAACACAGTGAGTACTGGATAGGAGAGGACATGATCTAGAATAATGTAAGATAGACTACTTAATTAAATCTATTTGAAGTAGTATTGTTAGTGTATATGAAAAGAGACTACATGGTATAATGTGTGGAATATCTCTTTGTTCTGAAGCTCCTGTGATTCTGGATCCCAACACTGCATCCTCCTGGCTCTGTCTGTCTGATGATCTGACCAGTGTGAGTTGTAATGACCCAGAGCAGCGGCTCCCTGACAACCCAGAGAGATTTATGAAGTATCAACATGTTCTGGGCTCTAAGGGGTTCAGCTCAGGTAAACGCAGCTGGGAGGTGGAGGTGGGGGATCATCCTATCTGGAACCTGGGCGTGCCTAAAGAGTCAACTGACAGGAAGGGGGAGGTGTATATTTTACCAGAGTATGGAATCTGGGCTCTACTGCAGAGGAGTGGTAAGTATAGTAATGGAAAGGGAGAGACCCTCCTCCTGAAGAAGAAACCCCAGAGGATCAGAGTTCAGCTGGACTACGACCAGGGGGAGGTGTCCTTCTACGACTCCAAAGACATGACACTCAAAGACACATTCACTGAGACTCTACCCGTACTTCACTTTTGGATCAGCTGGTGATGCCAAAAGCACTGGTGTACAGATCTGCCAATCAGAGGTGTCTCTGACAGTGATGTCATCCCAATGTGGTGTGTGTGCGTGCGTTTGTGTGTGCGTGCGGATGAAAGAAAGAAACATGAGTCAACTATACTCATATTTTTCTTCTAAATGTGCCTCATCAGCAACTTGCAGCATTTTTCCACAAATTCCCTCCCCAGGCTCACCATCTAGTCAGAGATAAACTAATATGGGCAGGGTCGTAACTACAGACGAGGACACCTACAGTAGGTCCAGACTGTGTGAAGTGACAGATGTCAAATCAAATCAAATGTATTGGTCACATACACGTGTTTAGCAGATGTTATTGCGGGTGTAGCGAAATGCTTGTGTTTCTAGCTCCGACTGTGCAGTAATATCCAACAAGTAATATCTAACAGTTTCACAATATATACCCAAAAAAATACATAAATCTGAACTGGCTATGAGTGAAGAAGCCGTCAGTAACTAGAAAGCAATGGAGATTGTCTCAGAGATGATAAAAGATGGACGCGACACAATAACATGGCAAAGACAAACACATCTGAAGTTAAAGTGAAGAAAATACAGGAAATATTCCATGAACATGTTTTACTGCAAACAAAATGTTGGTATCAGTGTGGTTAGGAAAACAGTTTCAGTTTATGTTCAATGTTAGTGTTTCTAATGTTCTAGTGGACATGTTTAATATTTCTGTATGACAAAGTTGTGTTATGAAAGACTGGGCTTCATATTTTAGTCTTAAGCTTTGACCAATAACCCTCATTTAATTGTTCATATTAAATCAACCCATTTTATGAAATCTGAAATAATTTGTAATAAAAAAATATTACTAATAAATTGATCAAATTTGTTTGAAATAATCTTGTTTGTCATTGGTGTTACATTGTGTCATTGGTGTTACATTGTGTCATTGGTGTTACATTGTGTCACTGGTGTTACATTGCGTCACTGGTGTTACATTGTGTCACTGGTGTTACATTGTGTCACTGGTGTTACATTGTGTCACTGGTGTTACATTGTGTTACATTGCGTCACTGGTGTTACATTGTGTCACTGGTGTTACATTGTGTTACATTGTGTCACTGGTGTTACATTGCGTCACTGGTGTTACATTGTGTCACTGGTGTTACATTGTGTCACTGGTGTTACATTGTGTTACATTGTGTCACTGGTGTTACATTGCGTCACTGGTGTTACATTGCGTCACTGGTGTTACATTGTGTCGCTGGTGTTACATTGTGTCACTGGTGTTACATTGCGTCACTGGTGTTACATTGTGTCACTGGTGTTACATTGTGTTACATTGCGTCACTGGTGTTACATTGTGTCACTGGTGTTACATTGTGTCACTGGTGTTACATTGTGTTACATTGCGTCACTGGTGTTACATTGTGTCATTGGTGTTACATTGTGTCATTGGTGTTACATTGCGTCACTGGTGTTACATTGTGTCACTGGTGTTACATTGTGTCACTGGTGTTACATTGTGTCACTGGTGTTACATTGTGTCATTGGTGTTCAGGCATCAGAGTTGCTCAATTTAATTATGTTTTTTTTGTATCTACCTAACTGTTGCTACATTCATTAGTAAACATATTAAGGATATGATCATTCAATTTTGATGACTCAACCTCAATTATTTCTAATGTTACAACAAAAAACAACAGTATGAATTGAACTTTACTCATTACTAATCCAAACAATTTATTAGTATTATCATTAACCTTTTCTGTCTTTGATTATATATGCAAATTAAACACTGAAATGACATTATAGAAAGCCTGAATTGTCATCTATAATATAGGTAACACCAGTGACAAGGCAGCAAAATCATATTTTCTATGTAATGTAGTAAAAATATAAACTGTAATTAATGTTGATTTATAATGTTAAGCGGTTTACTATTCGACTATAAGTTTAGATTTTTACAAGTTAGCTGTTCAAAAAGCCACCATTCTCAATGAATGACCCGTGTGCATTCCATTCACAGCTCTGTGAGGGAGTGGAGGGAGCAGAGAGAAGGACAGAGAGAGACACCCTCATTACTCCCTCAACACCACCCTCTACCTTGTAATCAGGACCCCACTGACACTTTAGCTGGTCCAGATGGAGTCTCTCTCTCTCTCTCTACGATGTGTGGTGTCTGACTGGCTAGGACTGGGAAGGACAGAGCACACACTCTCTTCTGTTGCACAGTACCCCTCTCTCAACTCCCCCAGCTCTCTCTCTCTCTCTCTCTCATTTTCTCCCCCCTCTCTCTGTCAGACAGAGATTAGGGTGTCAGGGACATTCAGGTTCTGTTGTAGTGTTGGTGTTGGGATGGTTTCACCACAGAGCAGGAAGAGATGAAGTGGAGGGTTAGACACAGTGAGCTGTGCAGAGTCAGGCTAAATTGACCCAAGCCGCTGGTGTATTTAAACTAGAAGTGTTCATTTCATTGTGTGGAGAGAAGATGGAGACTAACCTCCTAGCCACCACTAAGGACTTCAACAGTCCACCAATGTCCAAGTCCTTGTTTGGTGATGTAAGGGTTCTGAAGGGAGGTGTTGTGTGAGGAGGGAGGGAAGAGAGGAAGGGGAGGGGTGGAGTCAGGGGTCTGCTATTAGTAGATCCTAGTGATAGATGACTGCTGTGTGTGTAGGAGAGAGACTCTTTTTCATTCTGCTCTTTCCCCATTCCCCCCCATCATCAGACAAGCAGAGTAGAGCAGGACAGAGAGAGACGTAAGCCAACAAGTGCAGAACAGAACAACTCCACAAAGAGAAGAGAGAGGAGGATAGTTCCCTTTGCAAGGACAGAAAAAAAGAAAATCAAGCCTTTCAGAAAACACAGGAGAAGACATTTGAGACTGCAGCACATTTAAATCTAATAATATTCTTTGCTCACCAACTGAGGACTTATTTCTAGTCCCATGTTATGTTGGAACAGTTCTTTCTCATTCTACAAGAGGCTACACACTGATTGTAGAAAACCTTCACTGTGTAGTAGGACTTTTGGATTTTGAAGAGAGAATGAGAAAGAGGGAGAAAGAAAGAGAAAAGAATGCTTTTTGGAGCCAGGTTTTTAGAGGCGGGAAGCCGCAGTGGTGGAGATCATGCCCGGGAGAGGAGCTTGTTCTGGGGCAGGCATGGGGAAGTTGCCTGGTAATGATTGAAAATTTACAAAGTAGGTGCACACAGGCTGAGGGAAAAAGATGAAGTGACAGACAGTGACACATGTAATACCGCCTTGTATACTCTTCCCTTCATCTAGCTCCATCGAGTGTGTAATCATTAGTCCAACAGTTGCAAATGAGAGTTTCTATTGGATAAATTCAGGTATGTTTATTCCCATTTTGTTCCTGGTCAGACTACAGTTCACATTCATATCAGTTGTATTCCTTCTCGCATCTATGCACTCTCCACCTTTCACCTTTTTCCTTCGTTTGTGGACTTCAATGCGCAACACATCAGCTGTATGCGAATAGCCAAACCATATCATAACTGCTACACACATCCTACATCCTTGTCACCATATTAGCTAAAGTAATTTCATAGTCAACATAGGTAATAGAACTAAACATGAGAACCTGCTAAAATCAAGCTGTAACTTCGCAGTATATAGTCAGTTAGCAGTTTAGCAGTTACACCGGTGGCCCCCTGTGGTAATTAATCAGGTAAACCAAAAGCTTACCCTGACTTGGAAGAGTTCCAGTGTTGTGTTGGATAGCCATGGCCAGCTTGCTAATATAGCATCCCTCTGTTTGAGCAGGGTTTTTCAGTAGGCTAAACTAGCTAGCTGCATTTGCAAGCTAGGTAAGTAAAACAAAAATGACAGTCTCTCAAATTCTCTATTGCTTCTCCTTCATTTTGGAAGAAATTAATTTGTTCAAAAATGCTCAACTATTTTCTTTGTATCTCTTTGAGTTACAGTTGAAGTCAGAAGTTTACATGCCCCTTAGCCAAATAGATTTAAACTCAGTTTTTCACAATTCCTGACATTTAATTCTAGTAAATATTCCCTGTCTTAGGTCAGTTAGGATCACCACTTTATTTTAAGAATGTGAAATGTCAGAATAATAGTAGAGAGAATGATTTATTTCAGCTTTTATTTCTTTCATCATATTCCTAGTGGGTCGGAAGTTTACATACAGTCAATTAGTATTTGGTAGCATTGCCTTTAAATTGATTAACTTGGGTCAAAAGTTTCAGGTAGCCTTCCACAAGCTTCCCACAATAAGTTTGGCCCATTCCTCCTGACAGAGCTGATGTAACTGAGTCAGGTTTGTAGGCCTCCTTGCTCTCACACACTTTTATAGTTCGGCGCACAACTGTTCTATAGGATTGAGGTCAGGCTTTGTGATGGCCACTCCAATACCTTGACTTTGATGACCTTAAGCCATTTTGCCACAACTTTGAAAGTATGCTTTGGGTCATTGTCCATTTGGAAGACCAATTTGTGACCAAGCTTTAACTTCCTGACAGATGTCTTGAGATGTTGCTTCAACATATCCACCTAATTTTCCGTCCTCATGTTCCATCTATTTTGTGAAGTGCACCAGTCCCTCCTGCAGCAAAGCACCCCCACAACATGATGCTGCCACCCCCATGCTTCACGGTTGGGATGGTGCTCTCCGGATTGCCAGCCTCCCTCTTTTTCCTCCAAACATAACAATGGTCATTATGGCCAAACAGTTCTATTTTTGTTTCATCAGACCAGAGGACATTTCTCCACAAAGTTATATCTTTGTCCCCATGTGCAGTTGCAAACCGTAGTCTGGCTTTTTTATGGCGGTTTTGGAGCAGTGGCTTCTTCCTTGCTGAGTGGCCTTTTAGGTTATGTCGATATAGGACTCATTTTACTGTGGATATAGATACTTTTGTACCTGTTTCTTCCAGCATCTCACAAGGTCCTTTGCTGTTGTTCTGGGATTGTTTTGCACTTTTCTCACCAAAGTACATTCATCTCTAGGAGACAGAACACGTCTCCTTCCTGAGCGGTATGGCGGCTGCATGGTCCCATGGTGTTTATACTTGTGTACTATTGTTTGTACAGATGAAAGTGGTACCTTGAGTTATTTTGGAAATCGCTCCCAAGGATGAACCAGACTTGTGGAGGTCTACAATTTTTTTTCTGAGGATTTGGCTGATTTCTTTTGATTTTCCCATGATGTCAAGCAAAGAGGCACTGAGTTTGAAGGTAGGCCTTGAAATACATCCACAGGTACACCTCCATTTGACTCAAAATGATGTTAATTAGCCTATCAAAAGCTTCTAAAGCCATGACATCATTTCCCAAGCTGTTTAAAGGCACAGTTACCTTAGTAAACTTCAGACCCACTGGAATTGCGATACAGTGAATGATAAGTGAAATAATCTGTCTGTAAACAATTGTTGGAAAAAATGACTTGTGTCATGCACAAAGTAGATATCCTAACCAACTTACCAAAACTATAGTTTAACAAGAAATTTGTGGAGTGGTTGAAAATCTAGTTTTATTGACTCCAACCTAAGGTTGAAAATCTTAGTTTTATTGACTCAAATTGGTGCATTCAACCTAAGTGTGCATCTAAAACTTAGGGGGTAAACTTCCAAGGTATTCTTCAACTGTAACTACTCACCACATTTTATACACTGCAGTGCTAGCTAGCTGTAGCTTATGCTTTCAGTACTAGATTCATTCTGATCCTTTGATTGGGTGGACAACGTGTCAGTTCATGCTGCAAGAGCTCTGAAAGGTTGGAGGACATCCTCTGGAAGTTGGTACTGTGTAAGTCCATGGAAAGGGGTGAGAACCGTGAGCCTCCTAGGTTTCGTATTGAAATCAATGTACCCAGAGGAGGACAGAAGCTACCTGTCCTCCGGTGACACCATGGTGCTACAGTAGAGAGTTCTGTTAAGGCTACTGTAGACCTACAGTGTGTTTTTTTGTAATTATTTGGTGATGTGAATATATTTAGTATAGTTTTATCTAATAATTAATTATGACTTCAACAATATATATATATATATATATATTCACTGAGGATTGTCCTCCCCTTCCTCCTCTGAGGAGCCTCCACTGGTGTAAATAGGAATTAGGGACTGGAAGAGCATGAGAAGATGCATGCCATTCACGTGACCATCACGTGCGCTTGCGTATGTGTATGTGTGTGGATGTGTGCGTGTGTGTGTGTGTGTCAATACATGCTCATCGCAAATTTTGGACGAGAGCATTTAATGAATTTCATTAATGCTCAAGTGATTAAGTTCAGGTCAATACAATGAATAAAATGAACACTTGATCTTATGACTTTATGTCTTGTCTAATATGACTAAATGTTACTGTGAGATGATTCTATCAGTAAATGTCTAGTTGATGTGGTGGTATTGAATTTCTATATTCAAGCAGAATTTCACTGCATACTTGCGTCGTCTCAATCGTAAAATAATCCATTACTAATTCAACTCCCTCTAGACTTGAGCTAAAGAGGTGTTAGCCAACATTCTGTTGGTTTGGGGACACTGTGTATCCCTTGATGATTTAGATAGAGGACTCTTTTTTTTTACTCTCTCTCTCCTGTGCACTTGCCGTCCTTCGCTCTTGCAGAGCGTTTCTCTCCAAATTATTAAATTCATGAAAGAATTAAGCAAATCTGCTCCATAAGGCTAATTTCATTGTAGTATTGGGATAGACAGCTACTGGGGTAGGGCACAGGCCTTTATATTGGTCATGTCCAAATATCCATACTAGGGTGCTACATACTTGAACAGCATACTATGATCTTATTTGAATAAAAAGTATGCAGAATGCCACACCTGCAACGTCATGATGACTCAGATCTCCAGCATCAATCTGGAGGCTCTGGACCAAAACGACCAGTGGCTGCTGGAGCCCAGCTCCGCCCACAAGGTGGGAGAGAAGAAGAGGAAGGACCAGTTCAAGAAGCTCATCACTGGCACTGTGGGGGTAATACAACCTCCCACCACTAGATGGGGGTGTTCTTCCACTTATATTGTCTTCAGAGAAGACCTAGAATTATTTAATAACAAAATAATGTCTGAAATGTGTCCATCGTGACTGTTGAAATGGATATTACTTATAGGATATAAGTTATACTTTATTGGAAAATGCTGGCACTATTTTTCGTATAAATTGAATTAAATGTACACTCAAATGTAAGAAGACAACCATTCAATCCAGACAGATTGTAAGTGTATTTGATCTCTCCTCTCCACAGAAAGATCTGGGCCAGCAGTTTAAAAAGGAGGTACATAATCAGAAATCTCCCATCTCTCTTTAAGAAGCCCAAGCTGGAGAAAAGGGACATTGTGGAGCCCAGTGAGACTGGATCACTAGCAGCTCTCTTCTCCCCAACACAGGACGACATCTAGGAGAACATAACAGCACAGAGAGGCTCTCAGACTGGACTAACACACAAACACACTTTCTACCCTCCCCAGTGGAGATTTACTCCTGAAGGATTGGCTCATCAAGGGTACAACGTCTCTATCCTATTGGTCAACAGTAGGATGAATGGACTCTACAAACTGTGGACAAAGAGAATCAGAATATTCTGTCGTGGACTGAACCCTGCTAACTGGTCATACATATTTATCCAAATAATGTGTCTGTCTTCCTTGATCGAGAAAACGGGACAATGTGTCTGAAGATGATGGTTGTTGTCCTTCAAGAGGATATGACTGTTGCCATAAACCCTGAAGGTTTAAATGGTAACAACAAACTGCATTTATACAGCTCATATCCTCACTAGTACTAGGAGATAGGCAGCAACTACTGTAACTCAAGTTTATGTGCTGCCTACCTGTCTGTGTTTCCCATTAATTTGGTATTGAGACCTGCCCATTTCTCCAAATGCTCCAAATGAAATTCACTAAAGATGCCATAAAAACATTGACTCTCCAAGTTCCATAAACAAGCAGACAAACAGATTTTTCTTTTAAATTACCCCAATAAATCTCCTCACCCTGTCAATGATTGATAGTTCTTTCACTTGACCATGTTTAATACATTCACTCAATATTAAGGAAAAAACTATCTGTACTTGTTCAGGGGACAAATATTTAAAACACTCGTACTTTTCTGCTTTTAAATAAAATAAGACTTTTAAGTCAATTTAAATGGCTGATGTTATAATTTGTTATGTTATACCATGGATTACAAATATAAAGATGATTTTAGTAATGTTGTTGATGGTAAAGCTGTGCAGGTCAATAATAATAGTTTACAGAGAGAATTAAACATACAGGACAGAAGTCCTCTGTCATTGGCCCTGTTTGTTCTTGGGTGCAGGTTCAATTTTCAAACAGGTATTCCAAGGTTCACAGTAAACTCCACCCCCGAGTCACATGATGACTAAAGTTCATCTCAGTGCTGTAACTTTAATAACTCTCCAGGACTCACATCTGTCTGACAGACAACAACCATGGGATTTAATTTGAGATTGTTCTGAAATATCAGGGTGTTAAACCAACCAATACAAGGTAATATCATCAAGACGGTGAACTTTACATGCATCTTCACTTGCTTTGAATAACGTGTCCCTTTAAGAGAGGACGTTTTTAAAAGTGAAAGTGAAAGTAACTTTCAGATCTCATACCAGGACAGAGAGTGACATCTTGTGAGAAAATGGCTTCTAGTTCGTCTCTCCCAGAGGAGGATTTCTCCTGTACGGTGTGCCTTGACATCTTTAAGGATCCTGTCATGTTGTCATGCAGCCACAGCTTCTGCCAAGCCTGTCTAAAGGAATGCTGGAAAGACAAGGAATCTCGGGAATGTCCACTTTGCAGGAGACGATCGTCTAAGGATCAGCCCCCTATAAACCTTTCTCTAAAGAACCTGTGTGAGGCCTTACGGGAAAGGAGACAGACAGATCCAACCACAGGGTCCAAGGTGCTCTGCAGTCAACACAGTGAGAAACTCAGTCTGTTCTGTCTGGAGGATAAAGAGCCCATCTGTTTGGTGTGTCAGGTCTCAAGGAAACATAAAGATCATGACTGTATCCCTGTAGATGAGGCTGTACAGGATCACAAGGTAGGAGGAAGATTCTGATATGTGATACAGCAATACTCAAACTATGGAACATGAAGTTATCAATGTTTTATTAATGAGTCTGACTCATTTAGATAATAGATGTTCTACACATTGTGTTGACTGAATAATTGTGAATTTCAGATTCTGATACATAATAAATCACTGTTTGCTATGAAATTGAAGTGTTTGAGATTCTGAGTGAAAACGTATTAGTGTATCTCTGACCATGAAACTTAAAACAAATGTCTCTGCAGTGGAAGAGATATACTGTACAGTTACAGGTTTACTTTCCTTGTCATGAATGAAAGATGAATCTTTCCCTGGAGGCAGAACTGAGTGATTTCCACTAGATGAGCCAGCTGCAATGGCAAAATTGGCTATGTTTTAAAAATGAATTAAAAGAAACATTTGCTTTTTGGTCTTAGTTTGAGGTTAAAGTTAAGCATTATAGTTAGCAGGGTGGTTAAGGTTAGACATTAGAGTAATCAGTGTGGTTAAGGTTAGGGTTTAGGTTTAAAATCAGATTTTATGACGTTGTGGCTGTGCCAGCTAGTGACCACTCCGTAGAGCTGCCTCCACAACACGATTCATGACATAAAAACGTTAAGTTGCAGTGAAAACACGTTCTCTCCTATAAAGAGATTCCAGAGGTTGGCTCCTCAGTGAGGTTCTGTCTCATTCCAGGAGGAACTCCAGACTGACCTGATGCCCTTACAGGAGAAGCTGAAGGTCTTTAATAAAGTTAAACAAACCTGTGATCAAACAGCAGTGCACATTAAGGTTCGTATAAATTATGTAAAGTTACAATAGTTACAATAGTACAGCATGTATTGTTTCAAATGTAGCCTACATGTAGGATTTAATTCTGATAATAATTGTAGAATGATATATTGTTCTCACTGTCTCCAGAGCCAGGCCCAGCACACAGAGAAGCAGATTAAGAAGGAGTTTGAGAAACTTCACCAGTTTCTACGAGAGGAAGAGGAGGCCAGGATAGCTGCTCTGAAAGAGGAAGAGGACCAGAAGAGTCAGAAGATGAAGGAGAAGATTGAGCAGATGAACAGAGCGATATCATCACTTTCAGACACAATCAGAGCCATAGAGGAGGAGCTGAAAGAGGAAGACATCTCATTCCTGCAGGTAAGGACGGCTCTCTCTCAGATATACATTATAAATTAACTCAAAGATGTATTGATATATTAATGATATTGATGACTACATACTCTACTTTACAGAACTTCAAGACCACGAAGGAAAGGTAAGTGATCTGCTTCTCGTCTCTCTCTTCTCTATGGTTGTGAACCCAACCCCACAGACGTTCTGACTCCTGAATGTTATTCCAGAGCCCAGTGCACAATGCCAGATCCACAGCTGGTGTCAGGGGGGCTGATAGACGTGGCCAAACACCTGGGAAACCTGAAGTTCAGAGTCTGGGAGAAGATGAAGGAGATCATCAAACACAGTGAGTACTGGATAGGAGAGGACATGATCTAGAATAATGTAAGATAGACTACTTAATTAAATCTATTTGAAGTAGTATTGTTAGTGTATATGAAAAGAGACTACATGGTATAATGTGTGGAATATCTCTTTGTTCTGAAGCTCCTGTGATTCTGGATCCCAACACTGCATCCTCCCGTCTCTCTCTGTCTGATGATCTGACCAGTGTGAGTCGAACTGACCCAGAGCAGCAGGTCCCTGACAACCCAGAGAGATTCATGAAGTATTCAACTATTCTGGGCTCTAAGGGGTTCAGCTCAGGTAAACACAGCTGGGAGGTGGAGCTGGGTGACCGTCCTTGCTGGATTATGGGAGTGGCTAAAGAGTCAGTTGACAGGAAGGGGGAGCTGTTTGCATCACCAGAGTATGGAATCTGGGCTATACGGCAGGATAGTGGTGAGTATAGTAATGGAAAGGGAGAGACCCTCCTCCTGAAGAAGAAACCCCAGAGGATCAGAGTTCAGCTGGACTACGACCAGGGGGAGGTGTCCTTCTACGACTCCAAAGACATGACACTCATCTACACTCATAAAGACACATTCACTGAGACTCTCTACCCGTACTTCCATATTGGATCAGCCGGTGATGTGAAAAGCACTGGTGTTCAGATCTGCCAATCAGAGGTGTCAGCCCATGTCAGTTAAACATGTTGTATTGGTTAATTAGTCTAGTTAATCTAGCCAGCTATCTAAACTAGTCATCATGACCGAATTAAAAAACCTCTGGACCCTAAATGTGGCTGGGTTAAGGAAAACCTCTGGGCCCTAGATGTGGCTGGGTTAAGGAAATCCTCTGGGCCCTAGATGTGGCTGGGTTAAGGAAAACCTCTGGGCCCTAGATGTGGTTGGTTCACATGTTAAGGAAAACCTCTGGACCCTAAATGTGGCTGGGTTAAGGAAAACCTCTGGGCCCTAGATGTGGCTGGGTTAAGGAAAACCTCTGGACCCTAGATGTGGTTGGTTCACATGTTAAGGAAAACCTCTGGACCCTAGATGTGGCTGGGTTAAGGAAAACCTCTGGGCCCTAGATGTGAGTGAGAGGTCCAAGGTCTAGGAGTATCTGAAGGTATAGTGTTATTACTACTGGTGAACTCACTGTTTATTAGGATTTTGTTTCTTTAGACAAAGGCTTTATTTACAACACTGATTGTCTCTCTAATTAAACTACGTTTTACACTTGAAGACTTTTCTTTGTGTGTTTTACTTTATCAGAGTACAACTACTATGTGTCTTAATGATCACATTGTTTTATTCTGTTATTTGCATCGACTCATGTTTTATGCAATATTTTATGTATTATCCATTTTTTATGTTCTTAGTTTTGATAATGTTACAAATGTATTTTAATGCAATCTGTGTTACAATATTGATTTAATTTATTCTAAAGTTGTCTTACATGTATAGGCTTATCTGCATTGGTACTCTGTTTCTACATATTTTAACATTCAAATATATTGACCTCTGAATCCTGACTAGATTCAACCATATCTTCTAATATTAACTATTGACTTTAGTGTAATTGTGAATAACTTGAATCCTTGTCAGAATGTCCTTTTCTAGTGTCAACATTTACCTGTATATGTCCCTGACAGTGTCTGCAGCATTACAACATGAAACAAGGACATGCTATTGATCTGACTATTGAGCTACAGAGCTCTGTGTTAAACTGTTATCAGTGAATGTTCTACATGCTACTGGGTCTGGGAGGACACCATGTACAACACAACGTCTGTCATTATTGGTGCTGATGTGAAGCTATGAAACAAACTGGCATTAAAAGATCATCAAAGAAACATCTTTATTTCATGTTGTTGTTATTGGTTGTGTGAAATACTGATCATCAACATGTATTCAACTATAATGATATAGTCATGCTGAAGGTTGACCGTGATTGAAGATTTTACAACATGGACTGGTAATATTTAATGTACCTGTTTGAGAGTTTAATTTATTTACAGGTATTTAGTGAATTTAGTTGTCTGCTAAACTGCATGCTGGATCTGGTGACTGGTCTGTAGTGACTGAGTGCAGTTGAATTGTTAACCACCAGATGGAGGACTTGAGACACAAAAGATCAGCCTTCTGTAAAGATGACCTGAAACCAGAGTCATTAAGCGTGTGAGTCATTATGCTGTCTGAGTCGTTACATGTTTGGTATGGTAAGTATACGTTGTGGACATCTGTGTTGTCTTGTGTATTGTAAGTATAGCAGGTTCCTTCTCTCTGTCTCTGTCTCTGTCTCTGTCTCTGTCTCTGTCTCTCTCTGTCTCTGTCTCTGTCTCTGTCTCTGTCTCTGTCTCTGTCTCTGTCTCTCTCTGTCTCTCTCTCTCTCTCTCTCTCTCTCTCTCTCTCTCTCTCTCTCTCTCTCTCTCTCTCTCTCTCTCTCTCTCTCTCTCTCTCTCTCTCTCTCTCTCTCTCTCTCTCTCTCTCTCTGTCTGTCTCTGTCTGTCTGTCTGTCTGTCTGTCTGTCTGTCTGTCTGTCTGTCTGTCTGTCTGTCTGTCTGTCTGTCTGTCTGTCTGTCTGTCTGTCTGTCTGTCTGTCTGTCTGTCTGTCTGTCTGTCTGTCTGTCTGTCTGTCTGTCTGTCTGTCTGTCTGTCTGTCTGTCTGTCTGTCTGTCTGTCTGTCTCTCTCTCCTCTCTCTCTCTCTCTCTCTCTCTCTCTCTCTCTCTCTCTCTCTCTCTCTCTCTCTCTCTCTCTCTCTCTCTCTCTCTCTCTCTCTCTCTCTCTCTCTCTCTCTCTCTCTCTCTCTCTCTCTCTCTCTCTCTCTCTCTCTCTCTCTCTCTCTCTCTCTCAGGTCCTGTAAATGCACAACAGGACAGCAGTGACCGTGCTGGACATACCAATGTTCACTACTGCACATAGTTACCACGTCAAACACAGGTGTTGCCCCTCCCACCCCTCTTCTAAGCTGCTGCTACTCTCTGTTATTATCTATGCATAGTCACTTTAATAACTCTACCTACATGTACATATTACCTGAATTACCTCGACACCGGTGCCCCCCACACTGACACATTGACTCTGTACAGGTACCCCCCTCCACATTGACACTGATATAACCTCCACATTGACATACCCCTGTATATAACCTCCACATTGACTCTGTACAGGTACCCCCTGTATATAACCTCCACATTGACTCTGTACAGGTACCCCTGTATATAACCTCCACATTGACTCTGTACCGGTACCCCCTGTATATAACCTCCACATTGACTCTGTACATTGACTCTGTACCCCCTGTATATAACCTCCACATTGACTACCCCCCTCCACATTATATATCCCATTGACACTATTGTTATCGACTGCTGCTCTTTGATTATTTCTTATTCTTCTCTCTTACTTTATTAGGTATTTTCTCAAAACTGCATTGTTGGTTAAATGCTTGTCAGTAACCATTTCACAGTAAGGTCTACTACACCTGTTGTGTTCAACGAACGTGACGATATAGATTTGATTTGATTTGAATGTAACTCAGGGGTTTTATTTAGAATAGGTTCTCCAGACACAGTTTGTTAAATGTAGACATGCTATATTAGACCCATTCAACCAAGCATTATCCATACACAACCCCCCAAGTATACATAGTGTTATTTCAGAATGATTCAAAATACAACTTCACACCACTCTTCTATGTTATCTCTCTGGTGAGCTCTCGTTACTACTAAATTACTACACAATTACTACAAAACCTAAAGTTAGACTAATGTTCCTGAGACTTACAGGTGACTTCCTTTATTTCCGAAATGAGTTGTGGTACTGTCTGCTGTTTGACAATTCTCCTAAGTGCCAATTGGTGTCGTTCCTTCTGACGTCTGAGACAAACAGAGGTGTGTGTTGCGTATCTGTGTGCATTCCATTCACAGTTCTGTGAGGGAGTGGAGGGAGCAGAGAGAAGGACAGAGAGAGACACCCTCATTACTCCCTCAACACCACCTCTACCTTGTAATCAGGACCCCACTGACACTTTAGCTGGTCCAGATGGAGTCTC
>NC_060179.1:74280463-74297963 GCF_021184085.1 Oncorhynchus gorbuscha | reverse complement strand
TTCTGAATTTATTAAGCACAGGGCCACATAGTAATAACAACGCAACAGAGCATTAAAAAAAATGCCCAACATAGGAACAAAACCAAGAACGCACTACCACATACAAAGTGGGAATTACAAGCCCACACGAAGAGCAGGCGGCCTACCAACTTAAATAGCCAAACACATGACGAGCAGGAGGCCCTACCAACTTAAATAGCCAAACACACGACGGGCAGGCGGCCTACCAACTTAAATAGCCAAACACACAAAGAGCAGGCGGCCTACCAACTTAAATAGCCAAACACACGAAGAGCAGGTGGTCCTACCAACTTAAATAGCCAAACTAAACATCTAAACAAGAAACAGGTGAAACAAATCAGACCAAACCAACAGAAAAGGAAAAAGAGATCGTGGCAGCTAGTAGGCCGGTGACGACGACCCCCAAGCACCACCCGAACAGGAAGAGGAGCCACCTTCAGTGGCAGCTAGTAGACCGGTGACGACGACCCCCTGAGCGCCACCCGAACAGGAAGAGGAGCCACCTTCGGTAGGAGTTGTGACAGGGTTTTATTTACATGCTACGTAGATTGACTCAATCGACTCTATGGGGATGAATGAGATATTAAAGTCAATACAGGAGTCAGAGTGTGTGATTTGCATAGTATGTGTGGTCTGTTGGAGTGTCATTGTGTGGGAATTTCTTCTCCTTATCAGTACTGAATGCCCTGAATGCCCTGAGGCCTGACCAGACAGAATGAGAACTGTACATAATGTTATGGTGTTTAACCGGACGGGTGTATCACTGGCTGAGCAAGCTCCGTTAACAAAAAAGAAACAAAAATTGTGTCCAGCTTGAGGTGGACCTCCCACCTACCTCCCACCCCGATGGGACAGATCATGCGTGCCCTGGCGACCCACTCGCACCTGCCACTCCACATAAACTGAAACACAAGCCTCACTAGAGGCCTCCTCAGACAAGCCGGCAATGGGTAGATGTATGCCAAATACAAAAGAGACGGCAACACATCCACCTTTAGGACCAGGACTTTGCCCATAAAAGACAAACCTAGCCTTCCACATTGCTAGCTTCCTCTGTACCACTGCGATACGCATGTTCCAGTTTAGCGTCGCTGAGCCGGAGGTCTCAAAATGGACCCCGAGAATCCTCAGGGCCCCCTCACAGAGAGAACCCCCCCAGGCACATCCGTTCTACCGCGCCATCTTCCGAAAAACTTGACGGAAGACTTTGCATGGTTCAGAACTGCTCCCGACGCTCGGGTGAAATCCCCAAAGATGGCAAGGGACCTTGTCAGGCACGAGTCCTTGCACAACAGCAAGGAAGTGTCGTCGGCGTACTGCGTCATCTTAACACGCAGCCCACCACTTCCAGGGATCAGCAAACCTTCCACCCCTGTGTCTGCCCTAATGGCAGCCCCCAGAGGCTCCATGTACAGATCGAAGAGGAGAGCCGAGAGTGGGCACCCCTGCCTGACCCCCAGACGAGAGGTCAAAAACGTCACCCAAGTGACTATTTACACTAAATCGGCACCCCGCTCCGACATATAATGTACGAATCCATCCTATAAACTTCTCCCCAAATCCTAATCAACCTAACACTCTGAATAAAAAGGATCTATTCACGCGATCGAAGGCTTTCGCCTGATCTAGCGCTGCTACCATTAAAGGCAGACCTCTATCTTCAACCCAAGCGATGGAGTCCCTGATTAACTGTAGGTTCCATCTAATAGAGCGGCCCTCTACCCCGCACGTCTGATCCTCATGAACGATGTAGGGAAGGGCTGTGCGCAACCGGTCTGCTAAAACCTTTGCAAGTAGCTTGTAATCTACACACAGCATGGTCAACGGCCGCCAGTTGCCAAGGTCTGTTACTTCCCCCTTCTTATATAAAAGTGACAGCACACCAACAGCCATTGATCCCCCCGGGACCCCCGTCTCAAGGATGGCCTTCAAGACTTCGAGGACCACTGGTCCAAGTATACCCCAAAACTTGAGATAAAACTCAGCCGGCAGCCCATCTATCCCAGGCACCTTCCCTTTTCCCATCCTCCTAAGAGCGCTTTCAACCTCTTCTAGTGAGATCTGGGCCTCCATCACTTCTCTAATGTCCTCCGGCAACTGCCTGGACAAGTGTTCTAAAAACACATTTCCCTGCTCTACATCTATTTCCCTTTCCTTAAATAAACCTTGGAAATGATCAGTTGTCACCCTGACCATATCCTCTGGTTCTCTAACTATACTACCATTTTCTTCCCTAACACCATGCATTACCTTCCTACTCTGTCTTGCCCTAACCAACTTAAAGAACATAGCAGAACAGGTCTCATTATGTTCTAGAAAGCCACTATGCGCACGCTCAAGGAAAGCTCGAGCCATCCGCTCCTGCAACTCCCTGAGCTGCGCCTTTAGGGTTGCGGATCTCTCCCAGTCAAACGACCCGCCGAGGTTGCCTGCCTCGAATTTGAGTTCAATTAACCTCTGGATACGGTCCACCTCCCTCCTCTCCTCCCTTTTTTCCTCTTGCAATACCCTTTTATAAAAGCCCTAATCCTCACCTTAACTAATTCCCACCACTCTAACACCCCCTCGCACATGGACCGGAGGCCCTTAAGCCTCCAAAAGAAACCATAAAACCCGTCAACAAAAGCCTGCTCCTCCGGCACATCCCGATCTAGCTTCCAGTACCCCCTACCAAAAAGGCAGACTGGCGACCCCACCTGCATGAGCACCCTGTCGTGATCCGAAAAGAAAACAGGCAACAGCCTCCCAGACAACTTACCCAGAGACCTGGGTACAAAAATATAGTCGAGCCTCCGCTCAACCCCCCTGGAGTTGCGCCATGTAGGACCGTCCATTTTCGGAGTAGTGTGCAGACCACCATCTACCAGACCATGGCAAGCCATTAGCCTGGCAATGGCGCCCACACTGCTATCCCCCGCTCTTCCTAAATCTGTATTAAAATCCCTTCCTATCACTAATTTCCTATTTGTGACACACAGGGGCGTCAGACAGTCCACCATCTCCCTCCTGTCTGCCACCACCTGTGGCCCATACACCACCACTAATCTAAATTTACAATCCCTTATCGTGACATCCACCCCTATAACCCTCCCCTGAATTACCACAAAAGAATCCTCCACTTTTACCTCCCTGTGCCCACACAAAATCCCAACCCCCGATGAGTGCACCCCCCCAACACCCCAAACCGACTCCCTCTTGTCCCACTCCCTCTTAAACCTACTAACATCCCCTCCATCCCTCAGGTGAACCTCCTGTAAAAAACAAAAATCAAATCCCACACCCTCCAAATAACTAAAAACCGCCCTCCTCTTAACAAAATCCCTTAAACCCCGTTCATTTAAACTAACAAAAGTAAAATTAGTAAAAATAAAAACAAGTAATACACTCAAATTCTAAACCCAGACAGAAAAAAACATAAACAGGAGACTCACCCGATGCTCCCCTGCTCCATATCTACCGGTGAGAACACCATCCGTAATCCCGACATCCCCCCCTCTTCCTCCATCACACCATCCCAGGATGCAGGAATAGTGTTTGGCTCCGGGGTGCCCTGCACCCTGGGTCTACCCCCACAATCCTCCCCCTCCCCAGTGTTGCAGCTGGTTTGGAAAAAAATTGGGGAGGCTGAGTCCCCAAACAAAAAACTGCAAAATGGGGGCTGACGTGCATAAAACAACGTCACCCTGTCAGCCCCTAGGGAGAACATAGCAGAAGGATGGAGGTAGCCACCATGTCCCCTTGGGTCCTCTCTGAGGAGGGCCTGGAAGCCTCTCCTCCCATTCCAAAACCCAAGGGAGTCTTTGAGGTGCCTTGCTGAGGAGACGTTATCCATGTATCTCCCCAGAAAAGCCCTCACCTCTTCGTCCTTAACGTAAGGGTTGTAAATGTTGACAGTTACAACCCTAAAGTTATTCTTCGCCAGGCTTGTTATATCGTAGTGGCACATCGGCCTCTCACCTCTCACTGCTCTTGCCCTTCTCAGGATATCATCGTGTTTTTCCTCTGTATATAGTGCCACGTCGTATGCTCCCTCCAGCGAGTTGCCTTGGAAACAAAACACGTCCTTCACCGTCAGCTTTAGAATCCCCATCAATATTATCCTTCCAAAAATTCCCGTCCTAAAGGCTCCAACTCCTTTTCCTTCCAAGCAAACCGAATCGTGTTGGCCAGCCCAATCCCAGGGACCGACCGTGTTGATGTATTTAGCACCATCTCCGCAAGGAGAATGGCGCTCGTTCTCTTCTTCCAAAACAAGTAAAAAAGAAAAACCAAAGTGTCCGAGCCTATCTGGTGAAACGACACAGAGACAGGAACAATCACCCACGAAATACAAAGCGAAACTAAGGCTACCTAAATACGGTTCCCAATCAGAGACAACGAGAATCACCTGACTCTGATTGAGAATCGCCTCAGGCATCCAAGCCTATACAACACCCCTAATCAGCCGCGATCCCAAATACTACAAACCCCAATGCGAAAAACAACATATAAACCCATGTCACACCCTGGCCTACCCAAACATATAACAAAAACACAAAATACAATGACCAAGGCGTGACACACACGACAGACCTTCATCTCGTCCCTCACCAAGAGAGACAATGAAAGCAGCATTTGAAGGAAAGAGGGAGAGAGAGGGGAAGAAACTCCAGCCTGGTTCCTATGTGAATCCCTCCCCCCTCTCTCTTCTCTCTCTCTCTTTGCATATTGCTCCTCTCTCTATGGGACAGCTTTGTCTCTTCATACATACTCTCTGTCCTCTACATGTTATGCAGGTGAATGAGGACCCAAAAGCGACTTGGCGAAAACAGAGTTTTTAATCCAGTAACAAACTTTACAAAACAAAAAGCATAATACTACTCGTAAAGACAAGAACAGACTGGAGACTTGATCGAGAACTGCAGGTTGCCTTGGGAAGGCACTTGAACCTAGCAGACTCAGACACCTGCTCACCACGCAGCATCTGAGGGAAACACGACACGACAGGGCAAAACATAGACACAGCACGGTGAATTATAGATGAGGATCCGACAGGGCAGGTACGGAAAACAAGGAGAGAAATAGGGACTCTAATCAGGGAAAAGGATCGGGAACAGGTGTGGGAAGACTAAATGATGATTAGGGGAATAGGAACAGCTGGGAGCAGGAACGGAACGATAGAGAGAAGAGAGAGCGAGAGAGTGAGAGAGGGAGGGGAGAGAGAGGGATAAAAAGAGGGAAAGAACCTAATAAGACCAGCAGAGGGAAACGAATAGAAGGGGAAGCACAGGGACAAGACATGATAATAATGACAAAACATGACAGTACCCCCCACTCACCGAGCGCCTCCTGGCGCACTCGAGGAGGAATCCTGGCGGCAACGGAGGAAATCATCAATGAGTGAACGGTCCAGCACGTCCCGAGACGGAACCCAACTCCTCTCCTCAGGACCGTAACCCTCCCAATCCACTAAGTATTGGTGACCCCGTCCCCGAGAACGCATGTCCATGATCTTATGTACCTTGTAAATAGGTGCGCTCTCGACAAGGACGGGAGGGGGAGGGAAGACGAACGGGGGTGCGAAGAAAGGGCTTGACACAGGAGACATGGAAGACAGGATGGACGCGACGAAGATGTCGCGGAAGAAGCAGTCGCACAGCGACAGGATTGACGACCTGGGAGACACGGAACGGACCAATGAACCGCGGAGTCAACTTACGAGAAGCTGTCGTAAGAGGAAGGTTGCGAGTGGAAAGTCACACTCTCTGGCCGCAACAATACCTTGGACTCTTAATCCTGCGTTTATTGGCGGCTCTCACAGTCTGTGCCCTGTAGCGGCAAAGTGCAGACCTCACCCTCCTCCAGGTGCGCTCACAACGTTGGACAAACGCTTGAGCGGAGGGAACGCTGGACTCGGCAAGCTGGGATGAGAACAGAGGAGGCTGGTAACCCAGACTACTCTGAAACGGAGATAACCCGGTAGCAGACGAAGGAAGCGAGTTGTGAGCGTATTCTGCCCAGGGGAGCTGTTCTGCCCAAGACGCAGGGTTTCTGAAAGAAAGGCTGCGTAGTATGCGACCAATCGTCTGATTGGCCCTCTCTGCTTGACCGTTAGACTGGGGATGAAACCCGGAAGAGAGACTGACGGACGCACCAATCAAACGACAGAACTCCCTCCAAAACTGTGACGTGAATTGCGGGCCTCTGTCTGAAACGGCGTCTAACGGGAGGCCATGAATTCTGAACACATTCTCGATAATGATTTGTGCCGTCTCCTTAGCGGAAGGAAGTTTAGCGAGGGGAATGAAATGTGCCGCCTTAGAGAACCTATCGACAACCGTAAGAATCACAGTCTTCCCCGCAGACAAAGGCAGACCGGTAATGAAGTCTAGGGCGATGTGAGACCATGGTCGAGAAGGAATGGGGAGCGGTCTGAGACGACCGGCAGGAGGAGAGTTACCCGACTTAGTCTGCGCGCAGTCCGAACAAGCAGCCACGAAACGGCGCGTGTCACGCTCCTGAGTCGGCCACCAAAAGCGCTGGCGAATAGACGCAAGAGTGCCTCGAACACCGGGATGACCAGCTAACTTGGCAGAGTGAGCCCACTGAAGAACAGCCAGACGAGTGGAAACAGGAACGAAAAGGAGGTTACTAGGACAAGCGCGCGCGACGCAGTGTGCGTGAGTGCTTGCTTAACCTGTCTTTCAATTCCCCAGACTGTCAACCCGACAACACGCCCATAAGGAAGAATCCCCTCGGGATCAGTAGAAGCCACAGAAGAACTAAACAGACGGGATAAGGCATCAGGCTTGGTGTTCTTGCTACCCGGACGGTAAGAAATCACAAACTCGAAACGAGCGAAAAACAACGCCCAACGAGCTTGACGGGCATTAAGTCGTTTGGCAGAACGGATGTACTCAAGGTTCTTATGGTCTGTCCAAACGACAAAAGGAACGGTCGCCCCCTCCAACCACTGTCGCCATTCGCCTAGGGCTAAGCGGATGGCGAGCAGTTCACGGTTACCCACATCATAGTTGCGCTCAGATGGCGACAGGCGATGAGAAAAATAAGCGCAAGGATGAACCTTATCGTCAGACTGGAAGCGCTGGGATAGAATGGCTCCCACGCCTACCTCTGAAGCGTCAACCTCGACAATGAATTGTCTAGTGACGTCAGGAGTAACGAGGATAGGAGCGGACGTAAAACGTTCTTTTAGAAGATCAAAAGCTCCCTGGGCGGAACCGGACCACTTAAAACACGTCTTGACAGAAGTAAGAGCTGTGAGAGGGGCAGCAACTTGACCGAAATTACGAATGAAACGCCGATAGAAATTAGCGAAACCTAAAAAGCGCTGCAACTCGACACGTGACCTTGGAACGGGCCAATCACTGACAGCTTGGACCTTAGCGGAATCCATCTGAATGCCTTCAGCGGAAATAACGGAACCGAGAAAAGTAACGGAGGAGACATGAAAAGAGCACTTCTCAGCCTTTACGTAGAGACAATTCTCTAAAAGGCGCTGTAGAACACGTCGAACGTGCTGAACATGAATCTCGAGTGACGGTGAAAAAATCAGGATATCGTCAAGATAGACAAAAACAAAGATGTTCAGCATGTCTCTCAGAACATCATTAACTAATGCCTGAAAAACAGCTGGCGCATTGGCGAGACCAAACGGCAGAACCCGGTACTCAAAATGCCCTAACGGAGTGTTAAACGCCGTTTTCCACTCGTCCCCTCTCTGATGCGCACGAGATGGTAAGCGTTACGAAGGTCCAACTTAGTAAAGCACCTGGCTCCCTGCAGAATCTCGAAGGCTGATGACATAAGGGGAAGCGGATAACGATTCTTAACCGTTATGTCATTCAGCCCTCGATAATCCACGCAGGGGCGCAGAGTACCGTCCTTCTTCTTAACAAAAAGAACCCCGCCCCGGCCGGAGAGGAAGAAGGCACTATGGTACCGGCGTCAAGAGACACAGATAAATAATCCTCGAGAGCCTTACGTTCGGGAGCCGACAGAGAGTATAGTCTACCCCGAGGAGGAGTGGTCCCCGGAAGGAGATCAATACTACAATCATACGACCGGTGAGGAGGAAGGGAGTTGGCTCGGGACCGACTGAAGACCGTGCGCAGATCATGATATTCCTCCGGCACTCCTGTCAAATCGCCAGGTTCCTCCTGAGAAGTGGGGACAGAAGAAATGGGAGGGATGGCAGACATTAAGCACTTCACATGACAAGATACGTTCCAGGATAGGATAGAATTACAAGACCAATTAATAGAAGGATTATGACATACTAGCCAGGGATGACCCAAAACAACAGGTGTGAAAGGTGAACGAAAAATCAAAAAAGAAATAGTCTCACTGTGGTTACCAGATACTGTGAGAGTTAAAGGTAGTGTCTCAAATCTGATACTGGGAAGATGACTACCATCTAAGGCAAACATGGGCGTAGGCTTGTCTAACTGTCTGAAAGGAATGTTATGTTTCCGAACCCATGCTTCGTCCATGAAACAACCCTCAGCCCCAGAGTCAATCAAGGCACTGCATGTAGCACCCGAACCGGTCCAGCGTAGATGGACCGACATAGTAGTACAGGATCTAGATGAAGAGACCTGAGTAGTAGCGCTCACCAGTAGCCCTCCGCTTACTGATGGGCTCTGGCCTCTTACTGGACATGAATTAACAAAATGTCCATCAAATCCGCAATAGAGGCACAGGCGGTTGGTGATCCTCCGTTCCCTCTCCTTAGTCGAGATGCGAATCCCTCCCAGCTGCATGGGCTCAGTCTCAGAGCCAGAGGAGGGAGATGGTTGCGATGCGGAGCAGGGAAACACCGTTGATGCGAGCTCTCTTCCACGAGCCTGGTGACGAAGATCTAACCGTCGTTCTATGCGGATGGCGAGAGCAATCAAAGAGTCCACACTGGAAGGAACCTCCCGAGAGAGAATCTCATCTTTGACATTTACATTTCATTTACATTTAAGTCATTTAGCAGACGCTCTTATCCAGAGCGACTTACAAATTGGTGCATTCACCTTATGACATCCAGTGGGACAGTCACTTAACAATAGTGCATCTAAAACTTAGGGGGGGTGGGGTGAGAGGGATTACTTAACCTATCCTAGGTATTCCTTAAAGAGGTGGGGTTTCAGGTGTCTCCGGAAGGTGGTGATTGACTCCGCTGTCCTGGCGTCGTGAGGGAGTTTGTTCCACCATTGGGGGGGCCAGGGCAGCGAACAGTTTTGACTGGGCTGAGCGGGAGCTGTACTTCCTCAGTGGTAGGGAGGCGAGCAGGCCAGAGGTGGATGAACGCAGTGCCCTTGTTTGGGTGTAGGGCCTGATCAGAGCCTGGAGGTACTGAGGTGCCGTTCCCCTCACAGCTCCGTAGGCAAGCACCATGGTCTTGTAGCGGATGCGAGCTTCAACTGGAAGCCAGTGGAGAGAACGGAGGAGCGGGGTGACGTGAGAGAACTTGGGAAGGTTGAACACCAGACGGGCTGCGGCGTTCTGGATGAGTTGAAGGGGTTTAATGGCACAGGCAGGGAGCCCAGCCAACAGCGAGTTGCAGTAATCCAGACGGGAGATGACAAGTGCCTGGATTAGGACCTGCGCCGCTTCCTGTGTGAGGCAGGGTCGTACTCTGCGGATGTTGTAGAGCATGAACCTACAGGAACGGGCCACCGCCTTGATGTTAGTTGAGAACGACAGGGTGTTGTCCAGGATCACGCCAAGGTTCTTGGCGCTCTGGGAGGAGGACACAATGGAGTTGTCGACCGTGATGGCGAGATCATGGAACGGGCAGTCCTTCCCCGGGAGGAAGAGCAGCTCCGTCTTGCCGAGGTTCAGCTTGAGGTGGTGATCCGTCATCCACACTGATATGTCTGCCAGACATGCAGAGATGCGATTCGCCACCTGGTCATCAGAAGGGGGAAAGGAGAAGATTAATTGTGTGTCGTCTGCATAGCAATGATAAGAGAGACCATGTGAGGTTATAACAGAGCCAAGTGACTTGGTGTATAGCGAGAATAGGAGAGGGCCAAGAACAGAGCCCTGGGGGACACCAGTGGTGAGAGCGCGTGGTGAGGAGACAGATTCTCGCCACGCCACCTGGTAGGAGCGACCTGTCAGGTAGGACGCAATCCAAGCGTGAGCCGCGCCGGAGATGCCCAACTCGGAGAGGGTGGAGAGGAGGATCTGATGGTTCACAGTATCGAAGGCAGCCGATAGATCTAGAAGGATGACCACTGTGTGGAGTCCCTCCAGAAAACGAGCGAGCAGCGCCGGCTCGTTCCAGTCACTAGAGGCAGCAAGAGTACGAAACTCTATAGAGTAATCCGTTATGGATCGATCACCTTGGCATAGGGAAGCCAGGGCCCTAGATGCCTCCCCAACAAAAACAGAACGGTCAAAAACCAGAATCATCTCCTCTTTAAAGTTCTGGTAATTGTTAGAACAATCAGCCCTTGCCTCCCAGATAGCTGTGCCCCACTCTCGGGCCCGGCCAGTAAGGAGTGAAATGACGTAAGCAACCCGAGCTCTCTCTCTAGAGTATGTGTTGGGTTGGAGAGAGAACACAATCTCACACTGGGTGAGAAAGGAGCGGCACTCCGTGGGCTGCCCGGAGTAGCAAGGTGGGTTATTAACCCTAGGTTCCGGAGGCTCGGCAGGCCAGGAAGTAACAGGTGGCACGAGACGAAGACTCTGGAACTGTCCAGAGAGGTCGGAAACCTGAGCGGCCAGGTTCTCCACGGCATGGCGAGCAGCAGACAATTCCTGCTCGTGTCTGCCGAGCATGGCTCCTTGGATCTCGACGGCAGTGTTACGAGCGTCTGTAGTCGCTGGGTCCATTCCTTGGTCGGATCCTTCTGTTATGCAGGTGAATGAGGACCCAAAAGCGACTTGGCGAAAACAGAGTTTTTAATCCAGTAACAAACTTTACAAAACAAAAAGCATAATACTACTCGTAAAGACAAGAACAGACTGGAGACTTGATCGAGAACTGCAGGTTGCCTCGGGAAGGCACTTGAACCTAGCAGACTCAGACACCTGCTCACCACGCAGCATCTGAGGGAAACACGACACGACAGGGCAAAACATAGACACAGCACGGTGAATTATAGATGAGGATCCGACAGGCAGGGCAGGTACGGAAAACAAGGAGAGAAATAGGGACTCTAATCAGGGAAAAGGATCGGGAACAGGTGTGGGAAGACTAAATGATGATTAGGGGAATAGGAACAGCTGGGAGCAGGAACGGAACGATAGAGAGAAGAGAGAGCGAGAGAGTGAGAGAGGGAGGGGGAGAGAGAGGGATAAAAAGAGGGAAAGAACCTAATAAGACCAGCAGAGGGAAACGAATAGAAGGGGAAGCACAGGGACAAGACATGATAATAATGACAAAACATGACACTACATCCCTCTCTTCTCTCCTGCCTCCTCTCTCCTGGCCTGTGACCCTCACGGCTGTCACTTCCATATGCTGTGGAATCTGGTTATGCTCACACTATCACCTAGACCTCTAGCTACCTGCCTGTTATACTGTACCTGGTGAGACCTGGTGGAATTTACAGGGACATTTAACCAACAGAATAACAGCATGATCAACCCATTAAACTGTTTTGTGGCAGACAGACTGTAACGTCGTTCGTCTGTTGTATGAAGAGAGTCAGACCGAAATGCAGCGTGTAGGTTATTCATGACTTTAATGAAGGAATTGCGGTACATGAAATAACTGAAATACGAAAACAACAAACGGAACGTGAAACCTATTACAGCCTATCTGGTGACTACAACACAGAGACAGGAACAAACACCCACAAATTACAACGCGAATGTCAGGCTGTCTAAATACGGTTCTCAATCAGAGACAACGACAAGCACCTGACTCTGATTGAGAATCGCCTCAGGCAGCCAAGCCTAACTAGACACACCCCTAATCATACACAATCCCAATTACTACAAACCCCAATACGAAACACAACATAATAAACCCATGTCAAACCCTGGCCTACCCAAACCTATACCAAAAACACAAAATACAATGACCAAGGCGTGACACAGACAGACTGACAGGCAGATGGACAGACGTGACACGGTACTGGTTTTAAGGTTGAAGGTCGGGGGTCTGCTCTGTAAGTGGTTCATTTGTTTCTAATGAGGATCAGTGTTCATTGAGGAAAACAGGTGTTGTTACTGAAATGAGCAGCTTGTCCCCACAGTGAGGATCTCTGAGCTCTACCTCCATCACTGTGTCCTCTCCTCTGTCCTGCAGCCCAAACAGGTCCACAACAAATGGCTCTGCAGCTACAATCACTGCTTCTAGGGCTCTCTACCCAACACATAGGAGCGTGTGTGTTTCTTAAATGCACCATGTGTGTTAGCATGTGGATTTATGTGCACATTTGTGTAGCTGTTTATATGTACTGTATATGTACATATGAACATGTGTGTTGTCATCTGTTCTTGTGTGAGCATCAGGTGAGTGTGTTTGATTTTAATCCATCCCACTCTCAGATTCCATTTCTGGTAATAATAATATTATCAATAATAACATTACTACAAGTTATAATAATAATAACATTAATAATATTAATAATAGTAATAACAATAATATTACTCATATTAATTATAATAACAATAATAATATGACTAATAGTAATAATAAAAATGATAATAATAAGACCAACAATAATAACAATAGTAATAATAAGACTAATAATAATATGACTAATAGTAATAATAATAACATTAATAATGATAAATATGCTCAATTCAAACCAGGTCTTTCAACATACAATCTGCTTTCCTTCCCTCCTCATCTCTGTCTAGTCCTGGGAACTCAACAAGAGGCAGGAATAAATATAATGACTTCTTCACTGTTTATTCTTCTCTGCTGCTGAGATATAGAGTTGTGGACCGGTGGTGTGTGTGTGTGTGTGTGTGAGACCGGTGCTGTGTGTGTGCACGTTGTATGTGTGTGTGTGTGTGTGTGTGTGTGTGTGAGACCGGTGCTGTGTGTGTGCACGTTGTATATGTGTGTGTGTGTGAGACCGGTGCTGTGTGTGTGCACGTTGTATATGTGTGTGTGTGTGTGTGAGACCGGTGCTGTGTGTGTGTGTGCACGTTGTATATGTGTGTGTGTGTGTGTGAGACCGGTGCTGTGTGTGTGTGTGTGTGTGTGTGTGTGTGTGTGTGTGTGTGTGTGTGTGTGTGTGTGTGTGTGTGTGTGTGTGTGTGTGTGTGTGTGTGTGTGTGTGTGTGTGTGTGTGTGTGTGTGTGTGTGTGTGTATGTGTGTGTGTGTGTGTGTGTGTGTGTGAGATCGGTGCTGTGTGTGTGCACGTTGTATGTGTGTGTGTGAGACCGGTGGTGTGTGTGAAATGGGCTCCACCAAAGGTATTGTCATGTCTTTGGCTATGCCGGATTAAGTGATATGACATGCTATTCTATAAAATCCTTTCTCTGTAATTGATATGACCTGATTGAGCTAATCATGTAAATGTAATTAACTAGAAAGTTGGGGCACCACGAAAGAGTCTTTTATAGAGCTGTTATCTTCCGATGTCACGTCCTGACCTTAGTTCCTTTTTTATGTCTCCATTTTAGGTTGGTCAGGGTTGGGGTGGGTATTCTATGTTTTGTTATAGGTTTGGTATTTCTAGGTGTTTGGCCTGGTATGGTTACCAATCAGAGGCAGCTGTCGATCGTTGTCTCTGATTGAGAACCATACTTAGGCAGCCTGTTTTCCCACTTTTGTTTGTGGTTGGTTATTTTCCGTTTCAGTGTTTGCACCATACGGGACTGTTTCGGTTTTCATTTATTTCTTTTGTGTTTAGTGTTCAGTGTATTAAAGGTATTATGACCACGTACCACGCTGCGCTTTGGTCTCCTCCTTCTTCCACCAACGACAACCGTTACATCCGAATAAACTCTCAGAATGGATCATATATTGATTACCAATGATTTCCTACAAGAAAACGTCCCTGGGGGACGGAACCTGTATGGTGGCTGGTTACACAAAGAGAGGGGGTTGGGCTTGAATGAAAGCGCGGGAGGACTGAAGAACAAAGAGAGAAGCTATGCTATCGTAAATACAGAATCTTATGCATTCTAAATAAACACCCATTTGGAAAAGGAAAATGCAATAAATATTTACTCTGAGCTGCGCTTCGGTAGGTTGGTCATAGGTGCTGGCCGTGTTGCCCAACAGAGGTCTTCCTTGTCCCTGTAAGAGTGTCTATGGTGGTAAACTGGATAATTGGCAGGGTCGTGTTGTTTGTTAGAAGAGATCCTCTGCCCGTCCTTTCCTAGCCCACGTTTACAGCGGCCGATGCTAACTCAACGGCTAGGAGGTATCACTTCTTGTCACGCCCTGACCGTAGTTATCTTTGTTTTCTTTATTATTTTGGTTAGGTCAGGGTGTGATGGGTGGTTTGTGTAGTTTTTGTATTGTCTAGGGGGTTTTGTATGTCTAGGGGTTGGTGTATATCTAGGTGTTTATATTTCTATGGTTGCCTAGATTGGTTCCCAATCAGAGGCAGCTGTTTATCGTTGTCTCTGATTGGGGACCATATTTAGGTAGCCATATTCCTTGGGTATTTCGTGGGTTATTATTCTATGTTTAGTTGCCTGTTTGCACTAGTCATATAGCTTCACGGTTCGTTTTGTTGTTTTGTATAGTTTTGTTCAGTGTTCTCTCTTTAATTAAAATAGTTATGTACGCTTATCACTCTGCGCCTTGGTCTCCTCATTATGACGACTGTGCCACTTCTGTAGTGAATAAGCGTTCAAGGTTCATACCATTCGCAAACAAAGCTCACGCTGAGGTTGGCTTAGTGCTGTTGTTGAACAAAACAGCTCTGAATCCTTCTGAGGTACCCGGAACATCTTATTATCTGAATCCTTCTGACATCGGCATCTTAGTATCTGAATTGTTGACATGCTAGTCCTTTTAACGTGGAACCGTCATCCTCACGTCCTTGGAACATCTTATTATCTGAATCCTTTTAACATGAGGCTGAAGGCCTCGGGTACTCGGAACAGGAGGTTACATTTTCATCAAGAGCTTATATAATGGAAGGAGAAAAGGGTGGTTATAAACTATGAAACACAATGTCTCTTCACAGGGGCGGGCCACTGATTGAGCAGAGCTCTAACATTATGAAAACCCAATTCTCTCATTTGGAAGCTAAAGTTACATTTTATCTTTTCACAAAGAGTTTCATATTAAAGCATTTAACCATGTGAATCTGATAACTATAATGTGTATACTTTCCGAGATACAGTTTATGTCATCCTGTCATTAGTCATAATGTCTCAGATGACAACCGAACTGACATCATATTCATTAACTTCTTATGGTATAGGGGACGGTTGCGTGCCACTTGGGCAAAAAACAGGGTAAATGCGGCGCGACAAATTCAAAGAAATTATATAAAAATGAAACTTTCATTAAGTACCAACACATTTTTTCAACTGGTTCTATTATCGAAATATGGTTCCTTTTCCCCCACTTGTTTAATGTTCCCAGACTCAATGTTTAACAAAGTCTAATCAAGAGTCCTTGAGTAGAGTCGAGAGGGGAGAAAGGTATTTATGGGGGGGTCATAAACCTTACCCACAGGCCAATGTCATGACAATATACTGAACCAGGAAGTAATTACAGGCGGCCGCTGGGCCAGGATGAGATAAGGAAAGATTAGTCAATGATGTTATCTGTCTTCAAGATTCTCCAGGAAGTGTGTTGGCACTCAAATATTTTTGATTGAATTGAATAATGTTGTTAAGACATTATCCCTCATGGATAGCAAAAAAATAATAGCATCTTTCTGATTCATTATAATGAGAAGACAATTGCAGTAGAATTGTTGTTCTTTTAAAAAATAATTTTGCATAATTTTATTTTTGGCATGTATTTCATTATTTGAAAGCCTGCTGGTCTGTTTATCTGAGCTCCACAGGCCCCTCTTATACAGTGGACTAGGTTTGGGTGGTTACTAGGGTTGAATTGTGGGAACCCGGTTACTGAGATTTACTCCCCAAAACCACTCCCTTTTCCTGGGATAAATACACTACATGACCAAAAGTATGTGGACACCTACTTGTTGAAATTCTCATTCCAAAATATTGGGCATTCATATGGAGTTGGTCCCCCTTTTGCTACTATAACAGCCTCCACTCTTCTGGGAAGGCTTTCCACTAGATGTTGGAACATTGCTGTAGGGACTTGCTTCCATTCAGCCACAAGAGCATTAGTGAGGTTGGGCGATTAGGCCGGGCTCACAGTCAGCTTTCCAATTCATCCCAAAGGTGTTCAATGGGGTTGAGGCAAGTCAAGTTCTTCCACACCGATCTGGACAAACCATTTCTGTATGGACCTTGCTTTGTGAACAGGGGCATCGTCATGCTGTAACAGGAAAGGGCCTTCCTCACTGTTGCCACAACATTTGAAGCACAGAATAGAATGGAATGTCATTGTATGCTGTAGTACTAAGATTTCCCTTCACTGGACCTAAGGGGCCTAGCCCGAACCATGGAAAACATCCCCAGACCATTATTCCTCCTCCGCCAAACTTTACAGTTGGCATTATACTATGGGGCAGGTACCATTCTCCTGGCATCTGCCAAACCCAGATTTGTCTGTTGGACTGCCAGATGGTGAAGCGGAATTCATCACTCCAGAGAACGCATTTCCACTGCTCCAAAGTCCAATGGTAGCAAGCCGATGCTTGACATTGTGCATGGTGATCTTAGGCTTGTGTGAGGCTGCTCAGCCATGGAAACCCATTTCAACAAGCTCTAACAATTCTTGTGATGACTTCGCTTCCAGAGGCAGTTTGGAACTAGTAGTGAGTGATGCAACAGAGGAAAGACGATTTTTTACGAGCTACACGCTTCAACAGTCAGCAGTCCCATTCGGTGAGCTTGTATAGCCTACCACTTCACAGCCGTTGTTGCTCCTAAATGTTCTACTTCACAATAACAGCACTTACAGCTGACCGGTGCAGCTCTAGCAGGACAGACATTTTATGAACTGACTCGTTGGCATCCTATGATGGTGCCGTGTTGAAAGTTAATGAGCTCTTCAGTAAGGTCATTCTACTGCCAGTGTTTGTCTATGAAGATTGCATGGCTGTGTGCTCGACTTTATACACCTGTCAGCAATGGGTGTGGCTGAAATAGCGGAATCCATTAATTTCAAGGGGTGTCCACATATTTTTGTATATATTGTGTAACTGCGAGAAACCGGTAAATTATAATAAATTATTTATACATATATGAACAGCATGGCGTGAATTGGAACTATTCAATTATATGTGATGTCTAAATCTGTCTTCTCTATATCCTCTGATGATGAACCAACCCTCAGGGGGGTGACAGACAGCCCATCTCAGTATGGAGCGCAGTTCACAATGTATGTAGACAATGTATTATCATCTCACCATGCTAACTTTTATTCCCTTCTGACAGGTGCATTTGGTGCAGCATAGCCTATGA
>NC_060179.1:74265463-74272963 GCF_021184085.1 Oncorhynchus gorbuscha | reverse complement strand
GGCTCAGCCACAGCCCTGGACCATCACTGGAACATGAGGTTTTACCATGGGTTTACCTAACCTATCCTTCTCCAGGAGGCTCAGCCACAGCCCTGGACCATCACTGGAACATGAGGTTTTACCATGGGTTTACCTAACCCATCCTTCTCCAGGAGGCTCAGCCACAGCCCTGGACCATCACTGGAACATGAGGTTTTACCATGGGTTTACCTAACCTATCCTTCTCCAGGAGGCTCAGCCACAGCCCTGGACCATCACTGGAACATGAGGTTTTACCATGGGTTTACCTAACCTATCCTTCTCCAGGAGGCTCAGCCACAGCCCTGGACCATCACTGGAACATGAGGTTTTACCATGGGTTTACCTAACCTATCCTTCTCCAGGAGGCTCAGCCACAGCCCTGGACCATCACTGGAACATGAGGTTTTACCATGGGTTTACCTAACCCATCCTTCTCCAGGAGGCTCAGCCACAGCCCTGGACCATCACTGGAACATGAGGTTTTACCATGGGTTTACCTAACCTATCCTTCTCCAGGAGGCTCAGCCACAGCCCTGGCCCATCACTGGAACATGAGGTTTTACCAGACAGTCTGTTGAACAGCTTGTAAACAGCAGGGTAACACAACACACGGACAAACACGCTCACCACACCACGGGTGAACACGTAAAACCCCCATACACTATGTGGTGTAAGCCACAGTACGTAACGGAGCAGTACACACATACATGATGGTAGAAGTACAAACATGGCCCCAACATGGCCCCAACATGGCCCCAACATGGCCCCACCATGGCCCCAACATGGCCCCAACATGGCCCCAACATGGCCCCACCATGGCCCCAACATGGCCCCAACATGGCCCCACCCAGTGTGTTTGAGGACTACATCAGACACACTCTTCAGTTGGTCACTGAACCTGTGGTGAGGCTTAAGTGTACAGCGATTTGATCAATCAAATGTATTTATATAGCCCTTCGTACATCAGCTGATATCTCAAAGTGCTGTACAGAAGCCCAGCCTAAAAATCCAAACAGCAAGCAATGCAGGTGTAGAAGCACGGTGGCTAGGAAAAACTCCCAAGACAGGCCAAAACCTAGGAAGAAACCTAGAGAGGTTTGAGATTATAACAGAACATGGCCAAGATGTTCAAATGTTCATAAATGACCAGCATGGTCAAATAATAATAATCACAGTAGTTGTCGAGGGTGCAGCAAGTCAGCACCTCAGGAGTAAATGTCAGTTGGCTTTTCGTAGCCGATCATTCAGAGTATCTCTACCGCTCCTGCTGTCTCTAGAGAGTTGAAAACAGCATGTTTGGGACAGGTAGCACGTCCGGTGAACAGGTCAGGATTCCATAGCCGCAGGCAGAACAGTTGAAACTGGAGCAGCAGCCCGGCCAGGTGGACTGGGGACAGCAAAGAGTCCTATTTCCAGGTAGTCCTGAGGCATGGTCCTAGGGCTCAGGTCCTCCGAGAGAGAGAAAGAAAGAGAGAAAGAGAGAATTAGAGAGAGCATACTTAAATTCACACAGGACACCGGATAAGACAGGAGAAGTACTCCAGATATAAGACTGACCCTAGCCCCCCGACACATAAACTACTGCAGCATAAATACTGGAGGCGGAGACAGAAAGGGTCAGGAGACACTGTGGCCCCATTCGATGATACCCCCGGACAGGGCCAAACAGTAGAGAGGCTATATACGGTAGAGAGGCTATATACGGTAGAGAGGCTATATACGGTAGAGAGGCTATATACGGTAGAGAGGCTATATACGGTAGAGAGGCTATATACGGTAGAGAGGCTATATACGGTAGAGAGGCTATATACAGCAGTGAGGATATATACAGCAGTGAGGCTATATACAGTAGTGAGGCTATATACAGTAGTGAGCCTATATACAGGCACCGGTTAGTCGGGCTGATTGAGATGGTATGTACATGTGGGTATGGTTAAAGTGACAATGCATATATGATAAACAGAGAGTAGCAGTAGCATAAAAGAGTGGTTGGTGGTTGGCGGGACACAATGCTGATTGTCAGGGTAGCCAATGTGCGGGGGCACCGGTTAGTCGGGCTAATTGAGGTAGTATGTACATGAATGTATAGTTAAAGTGACTTTGCACTGATGTTGTGCGATTTGGTCTGGCTCGCAGTTGGTGTTCCAATTCATCCCAAAGGTGTTCGATGGGGTTAAGGTCAGGGCCCCCTGCAGGCCAGTCAAGTTCTTCCAAATCGATCTTGACAAACTATTTCTGTATGGACCTCATTTTGTGAACATGGGCATTGTCATGCTGAAACAGGAATGGACCTTCCCCAAACTGTTGCCACAAAGTTGGAAGCACAGAATCGGCTAGAACAGGGGTGTCAAAGTCAAATGGACGGAGGGCCAAATAAAAAATTTAGCTACAAGCCGAGGGCCGGACTGTTCGAATGTTCATTGAAATTTTTTTAAATGACGCATATAGTCTAGTGAACCTAATTGAACCTACTGAAAACCTAACAAATATATTCCAATATGATCAGATAAATAAAGCAATATTTTCTTATGGCTCTGTCAGTAATCTTTAATTTTCAACAGACACAAAAGACAAATTTCCTTTATATAAAAATCCCCATAACATGAACATTAAATGAAAGAAACCGGTATTCAAGGCACCATCAGTAGCCTATATTTTCTATTTTAGCAAAAGTGGGCTAAATTTACTTCAAAGAAAAAAACAATAATAGCAATTTTCTATCATCCACTCAACTTGGTTTTAAATGCCTTCACTGTACTGTACATATCAGAGATGACACGATCCCGACCCTGCAGCTGCAAGTTCATTGCATTCAGATGACTCGTAATGTCACACAGAAAAGCCATTTCACACAGAAACATTTTGTCTCGGAGTTGTGTTGTGTCTTTCCCTTTGCTGTCCAAGAACAGACAAATCTCCTCACGAAGCTCGAAACATCTTTGAAGCACCTTTCCCTGGCTTAGCCATCGCACCTCTGTGTGATAAGGCAAATCACCATGCTCCGTTTCTAACTCCGTCAGAAATGCCTTGAACTGGCGGTGATTCAAACCTTTGGCTCTGATAAAGTTAACTGTGCGCGTGATGATGCTCATTACATGCTCCATTTTCAAGGCTTTACCGCACAACGCTTCCTGGTGTATGATACAATGATAAGCTGTCAGCTCACCTGTCGCGTTTTCCTCTTGCATCTTTTCCCGTATCTTTGCCACCAGTCCGCTCCTGTGTCCACACATCGCAGGTGCTCCGTCGGTTCTCAAACCCACGAGTTTTTCCCAAGGCAGCTCCATCTCATTTACACATCTTGACACCTCTTCATACAAATCATGCCCCGTAGTTGTGCCATGCATAGGACGTAAAGCCAAAAACTCCTCTGTCACGCTTAGGCTGGAGTCCACTCCGCGGATGAAAATTGACAACTGGGCAATGTCAGAAATGTCGGTGCTCTCATCCACAGCCAAGGAATATGCAATGAAATCTTTTCCCTTTTTCACAAGCTGCTCTTTTAGATTGATGGACAACTGGTCTACTCTCTCAGCAATGGTGTTTCTGCTCAGACTCACATTTAAAAAGAGTTGCCTTTTTTCTGGGCAAACTTCGTCACAAACTTTAATCATGCAGTTTTTGATGAAATCCCCCTCCGTAAATGGCCGGGCTGATTTAGCGATCTCTTCTGCCAAAATAAAACTGGCCTTGACAGCAGCCTGGCCTTGTGATTTGGCTTTTTTGAACAGAGCCTGTCGAGATTTGAGGCCTCGTTTTAATTCCTCTGCCTTTTGTAGCCTTTGTTCCATGTCCATATTCTTGTTTTTGTCCGCGTGTTTCGTTTCATAATGTCGTCTCAGATTATACTCTTTCAGTACCGCCACACTTTCTCCACACAGAAGACACACAGGTTTTCCAGCTACCTCCGTGAACAAATACTCCGACTCCCACCTTGTTTGAAACCCCCGGTTCTCAGTGTCCACCTTCCGTTTTGCCATTTTTGATGGGTATCTGAAAGTTAATTTTACTGTGATGCTGACAACTGCTGTGCCAATAAATATTGAAATGAAGCAGCCTACTGCTCGGTGCGTCACCGTTGCATTGTGGGAAATGTAGTATTGGTGCGTGTAAAAGATCTGCGGGCTGCCGGCTTGCTGCGGTCTGCGGGCCGGTTCTAATAACAAATCAAGATCATCCCAGGGGCCGTAAAAAACCTTCTCGCGGGCCGGATGTGGCCCGCGGGCCTTGACTCTGACATATGTGGTCTAGAATGTCATTGTATGCTGGTACTTAAGGGGCTAGCCTGAACCATGAAACACAGCCCCAGACCATTATTCCTCCTCCACCAAACTTACAATTGGCACTATGTATTCGGGCAGGTAGCATTCTCCAGCCATCTTCCAAACCCAGATTTGTCCGTCAGACTGCCAGATGGTGAAGCGTGATTCATCACTCCAGAGAACGCGTTTCCACTGCTCCAGAGTCCAATGATGGAGAGCTTTACACCACTCCAGTCGACACTTGGTATTGTGCATGGTGATCTTAGGCTTGTGTGCGGCTGCTCGGCCATGGAAATCCATTTCATGAAGCAGAGACGGCTTGGTATTCGGTAGTGAGTGTTGCTGAGGACAGATGATTTTTACGCAATATGCGCTTCAGCACTCGGCTGTCCCATTCTGTGAGCTTGTGTGGCCTAGCACTTCACAGCTGAGCCGTTCTTGCTCCTAGACATTTCCACTTCACAATAACAGCACTTACAGATGACTAGGCAGCTCTAGCAGGGCAGAAATTTGATGAACTGACTTGTTGGAAGGGTGGCATCCTATGACGGTCCCATGTTGAAAGTCACTGAGCTCTTCCGTTTGGCCATTCTACTGCCAATGTCTGTCTATGAAGATTGCATGGCGGTTAGCTCGATTTCATACACCTGTAAGTAACGGGTGTGACTGAAATAGCCTCAAAGTGAATGGGTCTAACAACTATATCCGTGCACAACATTTACCTTCCGTTGAACATAGTATAAAGCTACTAACTTATTAGCAGGTCCACCTCTGAACATAATATTAACGTAGGTTATCTTAAGGTGTCCAGTTAAGTATGAATGGAGCCGCTAGAAAACCAGTCAAGTCTTTAATAAATCTCCATCTCCAACCCAGTATGTGTATCTGTCTATGACTCTGGGCCCACACAACAGTCTATGCTATATTACAGGCACGACCCGACCTGTCTCTCCCATTCAGTCCCATTCAGTCCCATTCAGTCCCATTCACCTCCAATAACTCCCATGTGTTTCCAGTGGAGCATTGAGACAGAATAAAGCTGTGTTTTTAAATGGCAAATAGCATCAGTCTGTTCCTGATTTTGCTAATGGTTGTATTTGCATAAAGCCTTCCAGCCGTCATTCATTCATTATCCCTGGGAGGAGAAGGCAGTGCCAAGCTGCCTGGAGGCTTCAGCTCTTCTGCCTCTGCAAATGTTCTTTAGTAACCATTGTTTTCTTAGTCCCCTGCAGATGTAAGTTGAATGTGTTCACATAACTGATACGTCTATAGGGGCCTGTTGAAATGAAGTGTCAAAATATCTTCTTATGGTTGTGAACTGAAATACAATCTACTTATAAACAATAACGTGTTGCTATGTGTAATGTGTTGCTATGTGCAGTGTTGGTGTGCAATTTGCAGAAATAATATACCATTCATCATTGAGTTGTGCCCCACAGTGCAGAGCTGATTTCCAGTGCATACTGGACCGGTACAAAAAGTGAGCTATAACAGTATCGGGACAGTGACACATTTTGTTGTTTTGGATCTGTACTGCGGCACTTTGGATTTGAAATGATACACTGACTATGAGGTTAAAGTTCATACTGTATTTTCATCCATATCGGGTGAATAGACGCCCAGATGTCATACGCCCCAAAAATGCTAACCTCTCCTGTTCTTGTAATGGTGAGAGGTTCACACGTCTTGGAGATATGATATAAAATGCTAATCTCTCCTGTTCTTGTAATGGTGAGAGGTTAGCATGTCTTGGAGGTATGATATAAAATGCTAATCTCTCCTGTTCTTGTAATGGTGAGAGGTTAGCATCTCTTGGAAGTATGATATAAAATGCTAATCTCTCCTGTTCTTGTAATGGTGAGAGGTTAGCATGTCTTGGAGGTATGATATAAAATGCTAATCTCTCCTGTTCTTGTAATGGTGAGAGGTTCGCATGTCTTGGAGATATGATATAAAATGCTAACCTCTCCTGTTCTTGTAATGGAGAGATGTTAGCATGGGGGGGATGAGGGGATGAGGGGATGAGGGGGGGGGTTAGGGGGGGATGAGTTTTGTGTGTCTGTGACTTTCTCACTCATCATTATTCACAATTCAATCAGGACTATCCATAATAATGGTAGCATCAACATTCATGTAGAAGTGTTCAGAAATATATTGAATTCTTATTAACAATAAAAGTGACTCCAAAATGACACAGCACATTATTTCCCATTAATTTCGATTGGACACAAAATAATCTGAAACACAACCAAAATAAACAGCAAATGAATTCAACAAGTTTGTAGAGTCACAAGCTTGATGTAGTTATTGAGTGCTATATATATGGGACCAAATACTTATGTTTTTACTAATTTAATACACATATAAGTGAATTTGTCCCAATACTTTTGGTCCCCTAAAATGGGGGATGGGACTGTGCACAATATGGATGAAAATACCCTCAAATTAAAGCTGACAGTCTGCATTGTATCATGTCAAATCCAAAGTGCTGGAGTACAGAGCCAAAACAACAATACATTTGTCACTGTCACAATACTTTCAGAGTTCACTGTATCTGCTGCACTAATAATGTATTCTCTGTGGCAGGCGCCTGAATAGAAACCAACTACAGCACCTTCCAGAACTGCTGTTTCAGAAGAACCCTGCACTGTCACGTCTGTGAGTACAACACACTCTTATGTCTACTATCTTACACAGTCTCTTCGGTACGGACTCTCTGTCTCACTCCTGTGAGTACACACACTTTCTCCATCTTACTCCTTGTATGTGAGTACCCACATGCCTTCTCTGTCTCACTCCTGTGAGTACACACACTTTCTCCATCTTACTCCTTGTATGTGAGTACCCACATGCCTTCTCTGTCTCACTCCTGTGAGTACACACACTTTCTCCATCTTACTCGTTGTATGTGAGTACCCACATGCCTTCTCTCGCTCACCCTTTACCGGCTTCCTGCCATGGAAGTGTGTGGGTGTGCTTATGAACACTGGATGAGTAGACCTCGGAGTGTGTTGTCTGTATTGTTGAAAAGTCATCTGCAGAGTATGCTTGATGACTAATGCTCATATGACTGTGTGTGTGTGTGAGGATGATTGAATAATGGAGCATTTGAGTGTATTGGGTTATTATATTATTATTGGGTTGTTGGGTAGCAGGGACAGTTTGATGTTGTTGAGTAGCAGGGACAGTTTGATGTTGTTGAGTGTGTTGGGTAGCA
>NC_060179.1:74195463-74262963 GCF_021184085.1 Oncorhynchus gorbuscha | reverse complement strand
CTAATCTTACCCGTCCCTTTCCACTTCCAATACAGTCTCGTCCACTCCTGTTAAATGTATATAGTCTTAGGACTGTCATCACCACTGTACGCTACACATGCATGAAGAACATTCATGAAAGAAGGGAGGACCTTGAGCCATTGATTATCAACCAGACCAGACTCTGCCAGACAGCAGCTAAATGACTCTGGATTAGCAGATCTCTCTGCTTCCACTTCCACAGCTCTTTACTAGCTGGCTTCTTTCATAAGGAATTCTGCTTTTCAAACACTTTCTGGAGAATTAGATCCTTGAGAATGTTGAACATGTGTTGACACCATTCACTGTGTGCCAGCGCTGTGCATGTCTGTGTTTTCTTCATTTTCTGATTCTTTCCTTATTCCGCTAAGTTGACAAGGTCAAAGCCTGATAACAAGCATTCATTTCAGCTGAAGAAGCGTATATTTGTGGAGCTTATTTTAGCATATAGCCAATATCCTCAAACCAGCCTCATAAGAGCATATATGATAGAACATTTACTTTATTGTCCAAAGAACAAAGAACCAAATATTATTGTTCCCAGCACAGTAACTTCAAAATATCTCCCCTCCAGTAGTCTTCTAGCAGACAGGATCTACACCAGTGTCATTAAACAGAGCAGAACTGAGACAGAGGTTCCTGATGCTTCTTAAATCATCACTGGGCTCCGTCTTTCTGTCACAACACAGGGTCGGGGCCCAGACTGACGTAGTAAGGCTATAGCCAGTAGAGTGTCACCACACGGGGTCAATGCCCAGACTGACGTAGTAAGGCTATAGCCAGTAGAGAGTCACCACACAGGGTCAATGCCCAGACTGACGTGGTAAGGCTATAGCCAGTAGAGAGTCACCACACAGGGTCAATGCCCAGACTGACGTAGTAAGGCTATAGCCAGTAGAGAGTCACCACACAGGGTCAATGCCCAGACTGACGTAGTAAGGCTATAGCCAGTAGAGAGTCACCACACGGGGTCGGGGCCCAGACTGACGTAGTAAGGCTATAGCCAGTAGAGAGTCACCACACGGGGTCAATGCCCAGACTGACGTGGTAAGGCTATAGCCAGTAGAGAGTCACCACACAGGGTCAATGCCCAGACTGACGTGGTAAGGCTATAGCCAGTAGAGAGTCACCACACAGGGTCAATGCCCAGACTGACGTGGTAAGGCTATAGCCAGTAGAGAGTCACCACACAGGGTCAATGCCCAGACTGACGTAGTAAGGCTATAGCCAGTAGAGAGTCACCACACAGGGTCAATGCCCAGACTGACGTGGTAAGGCTATAGCCAGTAGAGAGTCACCACACAGGGTCAATGCCCAGACTGACGTAGTAAGGCTATAGCCAGTAGAGAGTCACCACACGGGGTCGGGGCCCAGACTGACGTAGTAAGGCTATAGCCAGTAGAGAGTCACCACACGGGGTCGGGGCCCAGACTGACGTAGTAAGGCTATAGCCAGTAGAGAGTCACAACACGGGGTCGGGGCCCAGACTGACGTAGTAAGGCTATAGCCAGTAGAGAGTCACCACACGGGGTCGGGGCCCAGACTGACATAGTAAGGCTATAGCCAGTAGAGAGTCACCACACGGGGTCGGGGCCCAGACTCTTCAAGACTGACATAGTAGTAAGATGTCACCACACAGGGTCACGCCCAGACTGGACGTGGTAGGCTATAGCCAGTAGAGAGATCTTCAAGTACTTAAAAAAATGTTTTCACTCCCACAGGAAGACTGACGGTGTGTGTGTGTTTCTGTGTCTGTCTCTACACTGCTCTAAGTGTTCACAGGGGCTTGTTAGGGTCTGCCTCTTAACAAGAGGGATTAATGGGAAAGCCTCCTGCACTCAGGTGGAACTCTAATCCCAGATGTTAGCTAGCTTCCCTTCTCACTCTATAGCTCTAGCTCTCTCTCTCTCTCTCTCTCTCTCTCTCTCTCTCTCTCTCTCTCTCTCTCTCTCTCTCTCTCTCTCTCTCTCTCTCTCTCTCTCTCTCTCTCTCTCTCTCTCTCCCTCTCTCGCTCGCTCGCGCTTTCTCTCTCGCTCTGGCTCCTCTCTATCTCTCCATCTCTCTAGTCATTAAACCAGTCCTCTCATTACTTGTTTACAGGACAATACGGGGTTGGAAGGTGAGTAGTACCCAGCGCATTTAGCTCTAGTAGTTTGAGCTAAAAAGTGAAGTTTGGAAGAGAAAGGTTGTTGTTACTGTCAAAATAAATGAGAGAAATGCACTTTCACTGTAGCTCTTAGTGTTTTTGGATCATTTTAGTCTAGAATGGTAAAACACATTCATCCTATTTCTAGAAGATGGAATTAGTTAACTAACTCCAACTTTCTAACTATCTTTGTAGTTACCTCGCTCGCTCTCTTTCTCTCTGTGGACGCCTGAGAGATAAGTGAAACTGATGAATGAGGAGTGGAGCAGATAAGAGATTATTGGAGATAATGAGACATGATTGGAGATTATTAGAGATGGTTAAAGCTGGGTGATGGATGGAGGTGCCTGATAGTGGTGCGAAAGAATGGGAAAAGAGGAGGTATAGAGGACTAGAAGAGGTATAGAGGACTAGAAGAGGAGTAGAGGACTAGAAGAGGAGTAGAGGACTAGAAGAGGAGTAGAGGACTAGAAGAGGAGTAGAGGACTAGAAGAGGAGTAGAGGACTAGAAGAGGACTAGAAGAGGAGTAGAGGACTAGAAGAGGAGTAGAGGACTAGAAGAGGAGTAGAGGACTAGAAGAGGAGTAGAGGACTAGAAGAGGAGTAGAGGACTAGAAGAGGAGTAGAGGACTAGAAGAGGAGTAGAGGACTAGAAGAGGAGTAGAGGACTAGAAGAGGAGTAGAGGACTAGAAGGAGTAGAGGACTAGAAGGGTTGAGGACTAGAAGAGGAGTAGAGGACTAGAAGAGGAGTAGAGGACTAGAAGAGGAGTAGAGGACTAGAAGAGGAGTAGAGGACTAGAAGAGGAAGAGTGCTGATTAAATGAATAATAACAGTGAAAACAGCAATATCCATCATCTTTAACAATCTGGTGTCCACCTCTCTCTCTCCGTTCCTAGTTCTTATCAATGCAGCTCTGTGATCTAGTCTCCTGGTCTGTAATTAGAAGGTGTTCAGTGTGAGAGCAGGAGGAAGGAGGAGGGAGGGAGGTACTGCAGGGGGCCAAGGACTCAGTGTAATAGGTGCCCTCAGGGAAAAGCATCTGGTTTTGAGTGGATGGGGGGAAGAGGAGTAGTAGGAGGGGGAAGAAGAGTTGGCTTGTTTATGGTCTCTCTCAGGATCTCTGTGTACTGCTGCTCGTCTTGGTGCCTGTCTTATGTATGACACACAAACTGGAGGTAAACACTAGCTTGGAGGTACACCAGGGGCCTCCACGCTCCAGGCAAAAAATAACAGCCTCTGTTCCTTTTAGGCTTAGTCTACAAATACAGGAACAGATATTTAGGTGTAAATAATGTATGATGGTTCAACTGAACGCTCCGACCATCCACTACAACAACAATCAGCCTGTGGCTGAATCTAGTTGCCTACCCCTGGTCTAGGGGTTGTTCCTGTACTGGGCTAGGAGTTACTCCTGGACTGGGCTAGGAGTTGTTCCTGTACTGGGCTAGGAGTTACTCCTGGACTGGGCTAGGGGTTGTTCCTGTACTGGGCTAGGAGTTGTTCCTGGACTGGGCTAGGAGTTACTCCTGGACTGGGCTAGGAGTTATTCCTGGACTGGGCTAGGAGTTGTTCCTGGACTGGGCTAGGGGTTATTCCTGTACTGGGCTAGGGTTTTTCCTGGACTGGGCTAGGGGTTGTTCCTGGACTGGGCTAGGGGTTGTTCCTGGACTGGGCTAGGGGTTGTTCCTATACTGGGCTAGGGTTTTTCCTGGACTGGGCTAGGAGTTGTTCCTGGACTGGGCTAGGGGTTGTTCCTATACTGGGCTAGGGGTTTTTCCTGGACTGGGCTAGGGGTTGTTCCTGTACTGGGCTAGGAGTTACTCCTGGACTGGGCTAGGGGTTGTTCCTGGACTGGGCTAGGGGTTGTTCCTGTACTGGGCTAGGGGTTGTTCCTGTACTGGGCTAGAAGTTACTCCTGTACTGGGCTAGGGGTTGTTCCTGGACTGGGCTAGGGGTTGTTCCTGTACTGGGCTAGAAGTTGTTCCTGTACTGGGCTAGGAGTTACTTCTGTACTGGGCTAGGAGTTACTCATGGACTGGGCTAGGGGTTGTTCCTGGACTGGGCTAGGGGTTGTTCCTATACTGGGCTAGGAGTTACTCCTGGACTGGGCTAGGGGTTGTTCCTGTACTGGGCTAGGGGTTGTTCCTGGACTGGACTAGGGGTTGTTCCTATACTGGGCTAGGAGTTACTCCTGGACTGGGCTAGGGGTTGTTCCTGTACTGGGCTAGGAGTTTGATATGCAGGCAGGATGGGGTGAGAGGTCAGGTCAGTTCTATGATAGGGGTTAGGGGAGGAAGCAAGGGTGGCTGTGGTTCCCTTTACCTACAACATTGGTAGGCTAGGTGTGTGTGTGTGCATGTGTGAGTGGGGTGGGGGGGGCAAGAGGAGATGAGGGGGGGGGGTAAGAGGAGAGGAGGGGAAGGGTGCAGTCCCCCCTACACTGTGGGGGGTAAAGATTGGTAGAGAAGATGAGTGTGTGAGAGATTTTTCTGGGGCATGTAAAGGGGTGTGGTTTGTTGCTTGTTTCCGTGCTAATGCTTGACAACAGGATTGGTCTGATACACAAACCCTAACACACACACACAGAATATTACTGCATGTAATTACACACACAGACACTAATTACACCTCCGCTTGCTAATATTGTGAAAGCAGGCATTCACTTGAGATAACGTTCTTTCTAAGGTTCATTTAGAGAAAAAGGGCCTTAGCTATGTCTTCATGCATTTAGCCCTATGTGTTCCTATTGGACTGACTCTGTGTGTTCACTGTGTTTGTTTGGTGTTTGATGCTGGGGAAAATGTTTCTCAGTAGGACATTCAGGGAGATTCTGTTATTATTGGGAGAAATCCTGTGTGTGTGTGTGTGTGTGTGTGTGTGTGTGTGTGTGTGTGTGTGTGTGTGTGTGTGTGTGTGTGTGTGTGTGTGTGTGTGTGTGTGTGTGTGTGTGTGTGTGTGTGTGTGTGTGTGTGTGTGTGTGTGTGTGTGTGTGTCCCAGATGCTGATAATGGTCCAGGCTGACCTTGTGTGCTTCTCTTTGTCCTTTCTGATGGTTCCTGTCCTCTCTCTGTCTATATCATGATTCCTCTCCTCTCTCTGTCTATATCATGATTCCTCTCCTCTCTCTGTCTATATCATGGTTCCTGTCCTCTCTCTGTCTATATCATGATTCCTCTCCTTTCTCTGTCTATATCATGATTCCTCTCCTCTCTCTGTCTATATCATGATTCCTCTCCTTTCTCTGTCTATATCATGATTCCTCTCCTCTCTCTGTCTATATCATGATTCCTCTCCTCTCTGTCTATATCATGTTCCTGTCCTCTCTCTGTCTATATCATGATTCCTCTCCTCTCTCTCTATCATGTTCCTCTCCTCTCTGTCTATATCATGGTTCCTGTCCTCTCTCTGTCTATATCATGATTCCTCTCCTCTCTCTGTCTATATCATGATTCCTCTCCTCTCTCTGTCTATATCATGGTTCCTGTCCTCTCTCTGTCTATATCATGATTCCTCTCCTCTCTCTGTCTATATCTGATTCCTCTCCTCTCTCTGTCTATATGGTTCCTGTCCTCTCTCTGTCTATATCATGATTCCTCTCCTCTCTCTGTCTATATCATGATTCCTCTCCTCTCTCTGTCTATATCATGATTCCTCTCTCTCTGTCTATATCATGGTTCCTGTCCTCTCTCTGTCTATATCATGATTCCTCTCCTCTGTCTATATCATGATTCCTCTCCTCTCTCTGTTCCCTGTCCTCTCTGTCTATATCATGATTCCTCTCCTCTCTCTGTCTATATCATGATTCCTCTCCTCTCTCTGTCTATATCATGGTTCCTGTCCTCTCTCTGTCTATATCATGATTCCTCTCCTCTCTCTGTCTATATCATGATTCCTCTCCTCTCTCTGTCTATATCATGATTCCTCTCTCTCTGTCTATATCATGATTCCTCTCCTCTCTCTGTCTATATCATGATTCCTCTCCTGTCTATATCATGATATCATGATTCCTCCTCTCTCTGTCTATATCATGATTCCTATATCATGATTCCTGTTCCTCTGTCTATATCATGATTCCTGTCCTCTCTCTGTCTATATCATGATTCCTCTCCTCTCTCTGTCTATATCATGATTCCTCTCCTCTCTCTGTCTATATCATGATTCCTGTCCTCTCTCTGTCTATATCATGATTCCTCTCTGTCTATATCATGATTCCTCTGTCTATATCATGATTCCTCTCCTTTCTCTGTCTATATCATGATTCCTGTCCTCTCTGTCTATATCATGATTCCTCTCCTATATCATCTCTCTCTCTGTCTATATCATGATTCCTCTCTGTCTATATCATGATTCCTCTCCTCTCTCTGTCTATATCATGATTCCTCTCCTCTCTCTGTCTATATCATGATTCCTCTCCTCGCTCTGTCTATATCATGATTCCTCTCCTCTCTCTGTCTATATCATGATTCCTCTCCTCTCTCTGTCTATATCATGATTCCTGTCCTCTCTCTGTCTATATCATGATTCCTCTCCTCTCTCTGTCTATATCATGATTCCTCTCCTCTCTCTGTCTATATCATGATTCCTGTCCTCTCTCTGTCTATATCATGATTCCTCTCCTCTCTGTCTATATCATGATTCCTCTCCTCTGTCTATATCATGATTCCTCCTCTCTCTGTCTATATCATGATTCCTGTCCTCTCTCTGTCTATATCATGATATCATATCATGATTCCTCTCCTCTCTCTGTCTCCTGTCCTCTCTCTGTCTATATCATGATTCCTGTCCTCTCTCTGTCTATATCATGATTCCTCTCCTCTCTCTGTCTATATCATGATTCTCTCCTCCTCTGTCTATATCATGTCTATATCATGATTCCTGTCCTCTCTCTGTCTATATCATGATTCCTCTCCTCTCTCTGTCTATATCATGATTCCTCTCCTCTCTCTGTCTATATCATGGTTCCTGTCTCTGTCTATATCATGTCTATATCATGATTCCTCTCCTCTCTCTGTCTATATCATGATTCCTGTCTATATCATGATTCCTGTCCTCTGTCTATATCATGATTCCTCTCTCTGTCTATATCATGATTCCTCTCCTCTCTCTGTCTATATCATGGTTCCTGTCCTCTCTCTGTCTATATCATGATTCCTCTCTGTCTATATCATGATTCCTCTCTGTCTATATCATGATTCCTCTCTGTCTATATCATGATTCCTCTCCTCTCTCTGTCTGTATCATGATTCCTCTCCTCTCTCTGTCTATATCATGATTCCTCTCCTTTCTCTGTCTATATCATGATTCCTCTCCTCTCTCTGTCTATATCATGATTCCTCTCCTCTCTCTGTCTATATCATGATTTCTCTCCTCTCTCTGTCTATATCATGATTCCTCTCCTCTCTCTGTCTATATCATGATTTCTCTCCTCTCTCTGTCTATATCATGATTCCTCTCCTCTCTCTGTCTATATCATGTTTATAGTCCTCTCTCTCTGTCTCTATCATGTTTCTAGTCCTCTCCTCTCTCTCTATCTCTATCTCTATCATGATTCCTGTCCTCTATCTCTATTATGATTCCTGTGAAATAGACAATAAACATAACAGTAAAGATTACACTCCCAAAAGTTCAAAAGGAATAGAGACATTTCAAATGTCATATTATGTCTATATACAGTATTGTAACAATGTGCAACTACTACAAAAGGGAAAATAAATAAACATAAATATGGGTTGTATTTACAATGGTGTTTGTTCTTCACTGGTTGCCCTTTTCTGTGGCAACAGGTCACAAATCTTGCTGCTGTGATGGCACACGATGGAATTTCACCCAGTAGAAATGGGAATTTATCAAACTTGGATTTGTTTTTGAATTCTTTGTGGATCTGTGTAATCTGAGGGAAATATGTCTCTCTAATATGGTCATCATACATTTGACAGGAGGTTAGGAAGTGCAGCTCAGTTTCCACATCATTTTGTGGGCAGTGGACACATAGCCGGTCTTCTCTGGAGAGCCATGTCTGCCTACGGTGGCCTCTCTCAATAGCAAGGCTATGCTCACGGAGTCTGTACATAGTCAAAGCTTTCCTTAAATTTGGGTCAGTCACAGTGGTCAGGTATTCTGCCACTATGTTTGGGTCAGTCACAGTGGTCAGGTATTCTGCCACTATGTTTGGGTCAGTCACAGTGGTCAGGTATTCTGCCTCTCTCTCTCTCTCTCTCTCTCTCTCTCTCTCTCTCTCTCTCTCTCTCTCTCTCTCTCTCTCTCTTTATTATTTCATTCATTCAAGTCATCTCAGATCATAGATCCTCCTGAAAATCACAATTTTAGCTTCAATGTTTTATGACTGCTGAATACCAACTGTCAGTCTCTTGGATCATACCTCCTGAAGCAATGTTTTATGACTGCTGAATACCAACTGTCAGTCCCTTAGATCATACCTCCTGAAGCAATGTTTTATGACTGCTGAATACCAACTGTCAGTCCCTGAGATCATACCTCCTGAAGCAATGTTTTATGACTGCTGAATACCAACTGTCAGTCTCTTGGATCATACCTCCTGAAGCAATGTTTTATGACTGCTGAATACCAACTGTCAGTCCCTTAGATCATACCTCCTGAAGCAATGTTTTATGACTGCTGAATACCAACTGTCAGTCCCTTAGATCATACCTCCTGAAGCAATGTTTTATGACTGCTGAATACCAACTGTCAGTCCCTTAGATCATACCTCCTGAAGCAATGTTTTATGACTGCTGAATACCAACTGTCAGTCCCTTAGATCATACCTCCTGAAGCAATGTTTTATGACTGCTGAATACCAACTGTCAGTCCCTGAGATCATACCTCCTGAAGCAATGTTTTATGACTGCTGAATACCAACTGTCAGTCCCTGAGATCATACCTCCTGAAGCAATGTTTTATGACTGCTGAATACCAACTGTCAGTCCCTGAGATCATACCTCCTGAAGCAATGTTTTATGACTGCTGAATACCAACTGTCAGTCCCTGAGATCATACCTCCTGAAGCAATGTTTTATGACTGCTGAATACCAACTGTCAGTCCCTTAGATCATACCTCCTGAAGCAATGTTTTATGACTGCTGAATACCAACTGTCAGTCCCTTAGATCATACCTCCTGAAGCAATGTTTTATGACTGCTGAATACCAACTGTCAGTCCCTTAGATCATACCTCCTGAAGCAATGTTTTATGACTGCTGAATACCAACTGTCAGTCCCTTAGATCATACCTCCTGAAGCAATGTTTTATGACTGCTGAATACCAACTGTCAGTCCCTTAGATCATACCTCCTGAAGCAATGTTTTATGACTGCTGAATACCAACTGTCAGTCCCTGAGATCATACCTCCTGAAGCAATGTTTTATGACTGCTGAATACCAACTGTCAGTCCCTGAGATCATACCTCCTGAAGCAATGTTTTATGACTGCTGAATACCAACTGTCAGTCCCTTAGATCATACCTCCTGAAGCAATGTTTTATGACTGCTGAATACCAACTGTCAGTCCCTTAGATCATACCTCCTGAAGCAATGTTTTATGACTGCTGAATACCAACTGTCAGTCCCTTAGATCATACCTCCTGAAGCAATGTTTTATGACTGCTGAATACCAACTGTCAGTCCCTTAGATCATACCTCCTGAAGCAATGTTTTATGACTGCTGAATACCAACTGTCAGTCCCTTAGATCATACCTCCTGAAGCAATGTTTTATGACTGCTGAATACCAACTGTCAGTCCCTTAGATCATACCTCCTGAAGCAATGTTTTATGACTGCTGAATACCAACTGTCAGTCCCTTAGATCATACCTCCTGAAGCAATGTTTTATGACTGCTGAATACCAACTGTCAGTCCCTTAGATCATACCTCCTGAAGCAATGTTTTATGACTGCTGAATACCAACTGTCAGTCCCTTAGATCATACCTCCTGAAGCATTGTTTTATGACTGCTGAATACCAACTGTCAGTCCCTGAGATCATACCTCCTGAAGCAATGTTTTATGACTGCTGAATACCAACTGTCAGTCCCTTAGATCATACCTCCTGAAGCAATGTTTTATGACTGCTGAATACCAACTGTCAGTCCCTTAGATCATACCTCCTGAAGCAATGTTTTATGACTGCTGAATACCAACTGTCAGTCCCTTAGATCATACCTCCCGAAGCAATGTTTTATGACTGCTGAATACCAACTGTCAGTCCCTTAGATCATACCTCCCGAAGCAATGTTTTATGACTGCTGAATACCAACTGTCAGTCCCTGAGATCATACCTCCCCGAAGCAATGTTTTATGACTGCTGAATACCAACTGTCAGTCCCTTAGATCATACCTCCTGAAGCAATGTTTTATGACTGCTGAATACCAACTGTCAGTCCCTTAGATCATACCTCCTGCTGAATACCAACTGTCAGTCCCTTAGAGCAATGTTTTATGACTGCTGAATACCAACTGTCAGTCCCTTAGATCATACCTCCTGAAGCAATGTTTTATGACTGCTGAATACCAACTGTCAGTCCCTTAGATCATACCTCCCGAAGCAATGTTTTATGACTGCTGAATACCAACTGTCAGTCCCTGAGATCATACCTCCTGAAGCAATGTTTTATGACTGCTGAATACCAACTGTCAGTCCCTTAGATCATACCTCCTGAAGCAATGTTTTATGACTGCTGAATACCAACTGTCAGTCCCTTAGATCATACCTCCTGAAGCAATGTTTTATGACTGCTGAATACCAACTGTCAGTCCCTTAGATCATACCTCCTGAAGCAATGTTTTATGACTGCTGAATACCAACTGTCAGTCCCTTAGATCATACCTCCTGAAGCAATGTTTTATGACTGCTGAATACCAACTGTCAGTCCCTTAGATCATACCTCCTGAAGCAATGTTTTATGACTGCTGAATACCAACTGTCAGTCCCTTAGATCATACCTCCTGAAGCAATGTTTTATGAATGCTGCTGAATACCAACTGTCAGTCCCTGAGATCATACCTCCCCGAAGCAATGTTTTATGACTGCTGAATACCAACTGTCAGTCCCTTAGATCATACCTCCTGAAGCAATGTTTTATGAAGCAATGTTTTATGACTGCTGAATACCAACTGTCAGTCCCTGAGATCATACCTCCCGAAGCAATGTTTTATGACTGCTGAATACCAACTGTCAGTCTCTTGGATCATACCTCCTGAAGCAATGTTTTATGACTGCTGAATACCAACTGTCAGTCCCTGAGATCATACCTCCTCGAAGCAATGTTTTATGACTGCTGAATACCAACTGTCAGTCCCTTAGATTATACCTCCTGAAGCAATGTTTTATGACTGCTGAATACCAACTGTCAGTCCCTTAGATCATACCTCCTGAAGCAATGTTTTATGACTGCTGAATACCAACTGTCAGTCCCTTAGATCATACCTCCTGAAGCAATGTTTTATGACTGCTGAATACCAACTGTTAGTCCCTTAGATCATACCTCCTGAAGCAATGTTTTATGACTGCTGAATACCAACTGTCAGTCCCTTAGATCATACCTCCTGAAGCAATGTTTTATGACTGCTGAATACCAACTGTCAGTCCCTTAGATCATACCTCCTGAAGCAATGTTTCTCTATGGCTCTTAATTCCACGTTGGCATTATAGGTATTGTGTGTAGGCCAGACACACAGAATCTAAATGTAATCCATTTTAAATTCAGGCTGTAACACAACAAGATGTGGAAAAATGTAAGGGGTGTGAATACTTGCTGAATGCACAACATAATGTATTGTAGCTGTGCCATAGGATTGTGGGTAATTATGGGTTCCTTGTTTTCAGGTTGTGTTGTTTCTCATTCCTGTGTGTGTTTTGGTGTTTAAGTTGTTGTTTGTGTTCTTCAGTTATTTGCTGCTCTGTTGTTTGTCATATTTGAACTCTGTTATCATGAGTGTTCAGTGTTGTCTGTTAGATGGGGTCGGACATGGAATTAGAATAGTAGAATGGACATGAACCTTGTTATGATGGGATAAAGGTCAGCCATTTTGGTCAGGGTGTTGGTCAACTGTGGTTTGCCAGTGGTGTGGTAAGATATTGTGTAAATGTATGAATTTGAAGAATTTACCTCCACTGTTTGTTAGTCAGACCGTTTTTAGTGGAGTGAGTCCAACTGTTTTCAAATGAACTGACAATATGCCAACATTTTATTCAAACAATGCAGTGAATGCACAGCCATACACTGGCTGAAATCAGTTGATGACAGGACTTAGAGAAGTTGTAAATGCAACAAGTAGACTTCTGATTTTGTATCGTATAATAGCACTCACAGCTTTTCAAAGAAGAACATATATTTAAGAAGCTATTTATACAGAAAATGTGTATAAAACCTATATAAACTGTATTTCTAATTATATTAAGATATTTAGGGTTGACAATAATTCTACTAAACAATTTCTTAGTGCCTTAACAAACCGTGTGTGTGTGTGTTGAGTGAGTGAGTGAGTGAGATGTTTGTACTAACGATTCTGTGTTCATGAATAATTCAACAGATGGATGGAGGGTTGTTAAATATTCACGTTAAATCGCTTAGACATCAGTCCCCTGTGTGTGTGTCTCTTGTGATGTGCAGAGCTCCTGATAACTGCAGTCCTGATGTCCCAGATACACACCAGGGTAAACCTAACTTCATTCATTTGGTCCCTGTGTGTGTGTGTGTGTGTGTGTGTGTGTGTGTGTGTGTGTGTGTGTGTGTGTGTGTGTGTGTGTGTGTGTGTGTGTGTGTGTGTGTGTGTGTGTGTGTGTGTGTGTGTGTGTGTGTGTGTGTGTGTGTGTGTGTGTGTGTGTGTGTGTGTGTGTGTGTGTGTGTGTGTGTGTGTGTGTGTGTGTGTGTGTGTGTGTGTGTGTGTGTGCAGACGGACTGGTCTGGTTACTATGAATTGATACAGCATGAATAAGACATAACAGTGAGGGGGATATGTGTGTGTGGCCGTGTAACACGCGTGGCCGTGTAACGTGTGTGTCTCAAGGGGTTTGGTGAAAATGATACACAAGAGACACACACACACACACACACACACACACACACACACACACACACACACACACACACACACACACACACACACACACACACACACACACACACACACACACACACACACACACACACACACACACAGCTTTTTTCTGCATTCACCGGTCTGGTGAGATGCTGTAGTTCGAGCCAGTAATAGCAGCAAGTATACTGGCAGCCCTGTGTGTCTGGAATAGCATATAGAGGAGGGATACAGAGATGGTATAGTGACAGCCCTGTGTGTCTGGAACAGCATATAGAGGAGGGATACAGAGATGGTATAGTGGCAGCCCTGTGTGTGAGTCTGGAACAGCATATAGAGGAGGGATACAGAAATGTTATAGTGACAGCTCTGTGTGTGTGTCTGGAACAGCATATAGAGGAGGGATACAGAGATGTTATAGTGGCAGCCCTGTGTGTCTGGAATAGCATATAGAGGAGGGATACAGAGATGTTATAGTGACAGCCCTGTGTGTCTGGAATAGCATATAGAGGAGGGATACAGAGATGTTATAGTGGCAGCCCTGTGTGTCTGGAATAGCATATAGAGGAGGGATACAGAGATGTTATAGTGACAGCCCTGTGTGTGAGTCTAGAACAGCATATAGAGGAGGGATACAGAGATGTTATAGTGACAGCCCTGTGTGTGAGTCTAGAACAGCATATAGAGGAGGGATACAGAGATGTTATAGTGACAGCCCTGTGTGTGAGTCTAGAACAGCATATAGAGGAGGGATACAGAGATGTTAGTGACAGCCCTGTGTGTCTGGAATAGCATATAGAGGAGGGATACATAGATGTTATAGTGACAGCCCTGTGTGTGAGTCTAGAACAGCATATAGAGGAGGGATACAGAGATGTTATAGTGGCAGCCCTGTGTGTCTGGAATAGCATATAGAGGAGGGATACAGAGATGTTATAGTGACAGCCCTGTGTGTCTGGAATAGCATATAGAGGAGGGATACAGAGATGGTATAGTGACAGCCCTGTGTGTCTGGAACAGCATATAGAGGAGGGATACAGAGATGTTATAGTGACAGCCCTGTGTGTGAGTCTGGAACAGCATATAGAGGAGGGATACAGAGATGGTATAGTGGCAGCCCTGTGTGTCTGGAATAGCATATAGAGGAGGGATACAGAGATGTTATAGTGGCAGCCCTGTGTGTGAGTCTGGAACAGCATATAGAGGAGGGATACAGAGATGTTATAGTGGCAGCCCTGTGTGTGAGTCTGGAACAGCATATAGAGGAGGGATACAGAGATGTTATAGTGGCAGCCCTGTGTGTGAGTCTGGAACAGCATATAGAGGAGGGATACAGAGATGTTATAGTGGCAGCCCTGTGTGTCTGGAACAGCATATAGAGGAGGGATACAGAGATGTTATAGTGGCAGCCCTGTGTGTCTGGAACAGCATATAGAGGAGGGATACAGAGATGTTATAGTGACAGCCCTGTGTGTCTGGAACAGCATATAGAGGAGGGATACAGAGATGTTATAGTAGCAGCCCTGTGTGTCTGGAACAGCATATAGAGGAGGGATACAGAGATGTTATAGTTGCAGCCCTGTGAGTCTGGAACAGCATATAGAGGAGGGATACAGAGATGGTATAGTGGCAGCCCTGTGTGTGAGTCTGGAACAGCATATAGAGGAGGGATACAGAGATGTTATAGTGGCAGCCCTGTGAGTCTGGAACAGCATATAGAGGAGGGATACAGAGATGGTATAGTGGCAGCCCTGTGTGTGAGTCTGGAACAGCATATAGAGGAGGGATACAGAGATGTTATAGTGGCAGCCCTGTGAGTCTGGAACAGCATATAGAGGAGGGATACAGAGATGGTATAGTGGCAGCCCTGTGTGTGAGTCTGGAACAGCATATAGAGGAGGGATACAGAGATGTTATAGTGGCAGCCCTGTGAGTCTGGAACAGCATATAGAGGAGGGATACAGAGATGTTATAGTGGCAGCCCTGTGAGTCTGGAACAGCATATAGAGGAGGGATACAGAGATGGTATAGTGGCAGCCCTGTGTGTGAGTCTGGAACAGCATATAGAGGAGGGATACAGAGATGTTATAGTGACAGCCCTGTGTGTGTGTCTGGAACAGCATATAGAGGAGGGATACAGAGATGTTATAGTGACAGCCCTGTGTGTGAGTCTGGAACAGCATATAGAGGAGGGATACAGAGATGGTATAGTGGCAGCCCTTTGAGTGAGATGTCAGGTCTTTCTAAAAAAGGAAAATCCAGCAAATCCATCATTTGAACTTTGAACTTTTCTTTGAGTAGCTCATCAGTCTCTCTCTGTCGGTGAACATGACATAGTAGTGTACATGACATAGTAGTGAACATGACATAGTAGTGAACATGACATAGTAGTGTACATGACATAGTAGTGAACATGACATAGTAGTGAACATGACATAGTAGTGAACATGACATAGTAGTGAACATGACATAGTAGTGAACATGACATAGTAGTGTACATGACATAGTAGTGTACATGACATAGTAGTGTACATGACATAGTAGTGAACATGACATAGTAGTGTACATGACATAGTAGTGTACATGACATAGTAGTGCACATGACATAGTAGTGCACATAACAATGTAGGGCACATGGCAGTATCATCACATTTTCAGAGTCTTGGCTAGATCAGCCATATCTGCTCTTTGTCATCTTCAGATACCTATACTGTGTTTCATGTGATAGACCTTTGCAGGGCTTCCACAGTACGCTAGGGTAACCCCTGGTGGTAACAGCAAGGCCACGTGTGTGTGTGTGTTGCCCAGTTCTGGGTCTCGGGGTGTCACCAGGCAGCACGCCACGGAGCTCTGGTCTTGACACTTCTCCCTGGGGCGAGATGGCACCAAACATCCCCTCTCCCTTCCTGGAAAGCCTACAGGAAGCTGCTGCTCCAGCCTACAGTCTCCAGCTCTGCTACTGCCTGTTAGGGTAAACAAACAAACTGCAGGGCAAATCACACACACACACACACACACACACACACACACACACACACACACACACACACACACACACACACACACACACACACACACACACACACACACACACACACACACACACACACACACACACACACACACACACACACACACACACACACACACACACACACACACACACACACACTCTCTCACACACACATCTGTTCATAAACGCACAGAGACCCACATGCACACACTTCTGTCTTTTTAGCAACTGGGGTTCCCAACCAATCCGGTGAGGGAAAGACAGAGGGAGGGAGGAGCTGGTAAAACACAATAAAAGGGGCTGTGTAGATTGATGTGAGGTTTTAGATTGGCTTCAGGCTAAACCAAGCTGTTGAAAGTTGTTCAAATTCAAACTGCTGTTTAGTGATCTGAGTCACGTAGAAAGTGTCTAATTTAAACATAGTTAGGCAGCAGTTTGGTATGAATGGTGTGTCAGATAAAGTTTAGTACAGGGATCATCAAGTATAGATTCAGCCGAGGGCCAATTTCTGTCTTGAGTGGACGGTCAGGGGGCCTGAACATAATTATACATCATTTGTAGACTGCAAATTGACAGCAAGAAGCCCATACAGATATAATATCTGACTAGAACATAATCATTTCAAGCCTTGCTTACATGTGTATATGATCACAGTATCTCTGTATTGCGTGTGGGAATACGTTGGAACAGATTTCCAAAATGGAAGTAAAATCACATTTTTTAAATAAGAGTTTTTACAGTCTTCTTTGTCCAACATAAAAAATACATTACAAAATGAAATCACCCTTCAGGCCAAATTCGGGCCATGGCCACCAGTTTGAGAACCCTGGTTTAGCAGATAGCTTCGTAGTTCAGTTATGGTGTGTGTGTGGTGCGGGCATGTGTGTGTGTGTGTGTGTGTAATTACAGGTTTAAGGCAAATACATTTTTCCTCTGTAGAATTCCTTCCTCTCCCCCCGGCTGTGTGTGTGTGTGTGTGTGTGTGTGTGTGTGTGTGTGTGTGTGTGTGTGTGTGTGTGTGTGTGTGTGTGTGTGTGTGTGTGTGTGTGTGTGTGTGTGTGTGTGTGTGTGTGTGTGTGTGTGTGTGTGTGTGTGTGTGTGTGTGGTTTTGTTTGCAGATCCATTCTTAGAACACCTCCAGGCTTCTCTTTGTTCTCTACATTCCAGAGGAGCTAAATAGGGATGACTCTGGTCTCTCCTTATAGCCTCCAGAACAGCTCTGCGTGGATGGGTGGATGACTGAGATGTGGGAGGTCATGGATGGGATTTACACCAGTGAGTCATGGAGTAGAGATGTTTTACCCCTAACCTCACATCTAGGTCCAGCTTGTTCTACCTCTGCCCCAACTGTCTCTCTGTCTTGCAATTCAATTCAATAGACTTTATTGACATGGCAAGTTAAATGACTTACATTGTCAAAGTATGCATATATAAAAAATGGTGGGACCAACAGCAATAAGGGATAAATATTAATAGTAGTTGTGGAAATGTGATTTCCATTAACAGCAACTACCAGCTCTAATGTGTTATATTCTCCTACATTCATTTCACAGTGTTTCCTCTCAAATGGTATCAAGAATATGCATAACCTTACTTCTGGTCCTGAAAATTTGATGGCTATTTTTCCTATTTGAATAAGGAGGGGGTTTTATCCCAATTCTGCTCTACATGCGTTATGTTGAGGTTTTCTTTGCACTTGCAATACAGTCTTGCAAAACTCTGCATGCAGTATTTCGAATGGATGTTTGTCCCATTTGGTGAATTCATTATCAGAGAGCTGACCCCGTACTTCACTGCCATGTAGAACAATTTTCAGCCAGATCCTAATTGGAATTTAGATTTGAATGTTTCTTTTAATGTCTCAGCCATGTAAAAGCTACCTGTGTTGCTGATATTTAGTCCTAGATACATATCGTTTTTGGTGTGTTCTAATAGCACTGTGTCCAAATATAATTTATATTTGTGATCTTCATTTCCAGACCTTTTTTGGAATATCATTATATTCATTTTTTTTAGGTTAACGGTCAGAGCCCAGGTCTGACAGAACCTGTGGTTAACGGTCAGAGCCCAGGTCTGATGGAACCTGTGGTTAACGGTCAGAGCCCAGGTCTGACAGAACCTGTGGTTAACGGTCAGAGCCCAGGTCTGATGGAACCTGTGGTTAACGGTCAGAGCCCAGGTCTGACAGAACCTGTGGTTAACGGTCAGAGCCCAGGTCTGATGGAACCTGTGGTTAACGGTCAGAGCCCAGGTCTGACGGAACCTGTGGTTAACGGTCAGAGCCCAGGTCTGACAGAACCTGTGGTTAACGGTCAGAGCCCAGGTCTGATGGAACCTGTGGTTAACGGTCAGAGCCCAGGTCTGACAGAACCTGTGGTTAACGGTCAGAGCCCAGGTCTGATGGAACCTGTGGTTAACGGTCAGAGCCCAGGTCTGACGGAACCTGTGGTTAACGGTCAGAGCCCAGGTCTGATGGAACCTGTGGTTAACGGTCAGAGCCCAGGTCTGACGGAACCTGTGGTTAACGGTCAGAGCCCAGGTCTGAGGAACCTGTGGTTAATGGTCAGAGCCCAGGTCTGACGGAACCTGTGGTTAACGGTCAGAGCCCAGGTCTGACGGAACCTGTGGTTAACGGTCAGAGCCCAGGTCTGATGGAACCTGTGGTTAACGGTCAGAGCCCAGGTCTGATGGAACCTGTGGTTAACGGTCAGAGCCCAGGTCTGATGGAACCTGTGGTTAACGGTCAGAGCCCAGGTCTGATGGAACCTGTGGTTAACGGTCAGAGCCCAGGTCTGATGGAACCTATGGTTAACGGTCAGAGCCCAGGTCTGATGGAACCTGTGGTTAACGGTCAGAGCCCAGGTCTGACAGAACCTGTGGTTAACGGTCAGAGCCCAGGTCTGATGGAACCTGTGGTTAACGGTCAGAGCCCAGGTCTGATGGAACCTGTGGTTAACGGTCAGAGACCAGGTCTGACAGAACCTGTGGTTAACGGTCAGAGCCCAGGTCTGATGGAACCTGTGGTTAACGGTCAGAGCCCAGGTCTGACGGAATCTGTGCAGATGATCTAGGTGCTGCTGTAACCCCTCTTTAGTGGGAGACAGCAGCACCAGGTCATCTGCGTACAGCAGACACTTGATTTCAGTGTTGTGTAGGGTGAGAACAGGTTCTGCAGATTCTTCTAACGTTTTTGTCAATTCATTAATGTAGATGTTAAATAGTGTTGGACTTATTGGGCAGCCCTGTTTCACTCCACGTCCCTGAGAGAAGAAGTCTGTTTGCTTGTTTCCAATTTTAACCACACATTTCTTTTTAGTGTACATTGATTTAATAGCATCATATGTTTTCCCTCCAATACCACTTTCTATTAGTTTAGAAAAAAGACCTTCCTGCCAAATTGAATCAAATCTTTTTTTGCAGTCTACAAAACACGAGTATATTGTGCCTTGGTTTTGGTTTACATGTTTGTCAATTAGAGTGTGGAGGGGGTAAATGTGGTCTGTTGTGGTAATTTGGTACAAATCCAATCTGGCTTCTGCTCAGGATGTTGTGTTCATCAAGGGAATGACGTAGTCTGCTATTAATGACAGAGAATGTTCCCCAAGTTGCTGCTAACGCAAATTCCTCTGAAATTAGTTTAGTTAAATTTGTCTCCATTTTTATAGATTGGTGTGATCAATCCTCGGTTCCAAATATTGGGGGAAATACCTGCAGCGAGTATAATGTTGAAGAATTTGAGTATAGCCACTTTGAATTTGCGTTATGTACTGCATATTTGATCATTTCATTTAAATTACTTAAATTACCATCAGCACCACAGGCCTTTTTGGGTTGGAGAGTATATAGTATTTCTGATAATTATTCTTCTGTAATTGAGGTATCCTCAGGATTCTGATAGTCTTTGACTGCTGATTCAAGGATTTGTCATTTTTCTTGTATATCTTTTTGTTCTGGGCTTTTTGTTATATTGCAGTAGAGGTTTTGGAAAGACAATTTCTCAAGATGAGAAGTGTTTTGATTCGATGGATTCCTCATTTAGAACCAGCTGACTTCTAATGTTCTGTTCCTCTGTTCTTAGGGTGTGTTTGTATTGCTTCAGTGTTTCCCCATATTGAAGGTGTATATTTGTTCTTAGGGTGTGTGTGTATTGCTTCAGTGTTTCCACATATTGAAGGTGTATATTTGTTCTTAGGGTGTGTGTGTATTGCTTCAGTGTTTCCCCATATTGAAGGTGTATATTTGTTCTTAGGGTGTGTGTGTATTGCTTCAGTGTTTCCCCATATTGAAGGTGTATATTTGTTCTTAGGGTGTGTTTGTATTGCTTCAGTGTTTCCCCATATTGAAGGTGTATATTTGTTCTTAGGGTGTGTGTGTATTGCTTCAGTGTTTCCCCATATTGAAGGTGTATATTTGTTCTTAGGGTGTGTTTGTATTGCTTCAGTGTTTCCCCATATTGAAGGTGTATATTTGTTCTTAGGGTGTGTGTGTATTGCTTCAGTGTTTCCCCATATTGAAGGTGTATATTTGTTCTTAGGGTGTGTTTGTATTGCTTCAGTGTTTCCCCATATTGAAGGTGTATATTTGTTCTTAGGGTGTGTGTGTATTGCTTCAGTGTTTCCCCATATTGAAGGTGTATATTTGTTCTTAGGGTGTGTGTGTATTGCTTCAGTGTTTCCCCATATTGAAGGTGTATATTTGTTCTCAGGGTGTGTTTGTATTGCTTCAGTGTTTCCCCATATTGAAGGTGTATATTTGTTCTTAGGGTGTGTGTGTATTGCTTCAGTGTTTCCCCATATTGAAGGTGTATATTTGTTCTTAGGGTGTGTGTGCTTCAGTGTTTCAGTGTTTCCCCATATTGAAGGTGTATATTTGTTCTCAGGGTGTGTGTGTATTGCTTCAGTGTTTCCCCATATTGAAGGTGTATATTTGTTCTCAGGGTGTGTGTGTATTGCTTCAGTGTTTCCCCATATTGAAGGTGTATATTTGTTCTTAGGGTGTGTGTGTATTGCTTCAGTGTTTCCCCATATTGAAGGTGTATATTTGTTCTCAGGGTGTGTTTGTATTGCTTCAGTGTTTCCCCATATTGAAGGTGTATATTTGTTCTTAGGGTGTGTGTGTATTGCTTCAGTGTTTCCCCATATTAAAGGCGTACATTTTTGTTGTCTGGTTCTCTGTGTTTTTGATTAAATATACCTCTCAATGACTTTGTTAGATTTCTCCAATCATTATCAAACCATCTTTCATTCTCTATTCTGTTTGGTTTGTTCTTATGTTTCTTTAGATTAGCCAAGGAGTGCCATTTGTCAAGCATAAAGTTCATGTTCCAAATCGCCAAACTTAGACCTTCATTGCTGTAGGAGAATGTTCAGGCTAAAAAGTTGTCCAGGAGAGATTGTATTTTTTGGCTACTAATTGCTTTTTGGTAGATGTCTGTACTGTTTGCTCTCTATCTATAGGTCTGTTTAGTACCATGTCATTTACTGGGCCGTGATGCTTCATGGTTGGGTTCTGCTCTTCTCAGATACACTGTGATTTTACTGTGGTCTGAAAGAGGTGTTAGTGGGCTGACTGTGAAGGCTCTGAGAGACTCTGGGTTGAGGTCGGTGATAAAGTAGTCTACTGTACAGTACTGTTACCAAAAGAGCCCTCTTAGCCTAGCATTGACTATGTACAGACCCAGTGTTCCACAGAGCTGTAGGTGTACCTACTAAAAGAGTCCCCTCTTAGCCTAGCATTGACTATGTACAGACCCAGTGTTCCACAGAGCTGTAGGTGTACCTACCATAGGAGTCCCCTCTCAGCCTAGCATTGACTATGTACAGACCCAGTGTTCCACAGAGCTGTAGGTGTACCTACCAAAAGAGTCCCCTCTTAGCCTAGCATTGACTATGTACAGACCCAGTGTTCCACAGAGCTGTAGGTGTACCTACCATAGGAGTCCCCTCTTAGCCTAGCATTGACTATGTACAGACCCAGTGTTCCACAGAGCTGTAGGTGTACCTACCATAGGAGTCCCCTCTTAGCCTAGCATTGACTATGTACAGACCCAGTGTTCCACAGAGCTGTAGGTGTACCTACCTAAAGAGTCCCCTCTTAGCCTAGCATTGACTATGTACAGGCCCAGTGTTCCACAGAGCTGTAGGTGTACCTACCTAAAGAGTCCCCTCTTAGCCTAGCATTGACTATGTACAGACCCAGTGTTCCACAGAGCTGTAGGTGTACCTACCATAGGAGTCCCCTCTTAGCCTAGCATTGACTATGTACAGACCCAGTGTTCCACAGAGCTGTAGGTGTACCTACCATAGGAGTCCCCTCTTAGCCTAGCATTGACTATGTACAGACCCAGTGTTCCACAGAGCTGTAGGTGTACCTACCATAGGAGTCCCCTCTTAGCCTAGCATTGACTATGTACAGACCCAGTGTTCCACAGAGCTGTAGGTGTACCTACCTAAAGAGTCCCCTCTTAGCCTAGCATTGACTATGTACAGACCCAGTGTTCCACAGAGCTGTAGGTGTACCTACCTAAAGAGTCCCCTCTTAGCCTAGCATTGACTATGTACAGACCCAGTGTTCCACTGAGCTGTAGGTGTACCTACCATAGGAGTCCCCTCTCAGCCTAGCATTGACTATGTACAGACCCAGTGTTCCACAGAGCTGTAGGTGTACCTACCTAGAGTCCCCTCTTAGCCTAGCATTGACTATGTACAGACCCAGTGTTCCACAGAGCTGTAGGTGTACCTACCATAGGAGTCCCCTCTTAGCCTAGCATTGACTATGTACAGACCCAGTGTTCCACAGAGCTGTAGGTGTACCTACCATAGGAGTCCCCTCTTAGCCTAGCATTGACTATGTACAGACCCAGTGTTCCACAGAGCTGTAGGTGTACCTACCTAAAGAGTCCCCTCTTAGCCTAGCATTGACTATGTACAGACCCAGTGTTCCACAGAGCTGTAGGTGTACCTACCTAAAGAGTCCCCTCTTAGCCTAGCATTGACTATGTACAGACCCAGTGTTCCACAGAGCTGTAGGTGTACCTACCATAGGAGTCCCCTCTTAGCCTAGCATTGACTATGTACAGACCCAGTGTTCCACAGAGCTGTAGGTGTACCTACCATAGGAGTCCCTTCTTAGCCTAGCATTGACTATGTACAGACCCAGTGTTCCACAGAGCTGTAGGTGTACCTACCACAGGAGTCCCCTCTTAGCCTAGCATTGACTATGTACAGACCCAGTGTTCCACAGAGCTGTAGGTGTACCTACCATAGGAGTCCCCTCTTAGCCTAGCATTGACTATGTACAGACCCAGTGTTCCACAGAGCTGTAGGTGTACCTACCATAGGAGTCCCCTCTTAGCCTAGCATTGACTATGTACAGACCCAGTGTTCCACAGAGCTGTAGGTGTACCTACCTAAAGAGTCCCCTCTTAGCCTAGCATTGACTATGTACAGACCCAGTGTTCCACAGAGCTGTAGGTGTACCTACCTAAAGAGTCCCCTCTTAGCCTAGCATTGACTATGTACAGACCCAGTGTTCCACAGAGCTGTAGGTCTACCTACCATAGGAGTCCCCTCTTAGCCCAGCATTGACTATGTACAGACCCAGTGTTCCACAGAGCTGTAGGTGTACCTACCATAGGAGTCCCCACTTAGCCTAGCATTGACTATGTACAGACCCAGTGTTCCACAGAGCTGTAGGTGTACCTACCATAGGAGTCCCCTCTTAGCCTAGCATTGACTATGTACAGACCCAGTGTTCCACAGAGCTGTAGGTGTACCTACCATAGGAGTCCCCTCTTAGCCTAGTATTGACTATGTACAGACCCAGTGTTCCACAGAGCTGTAGGTGTACCTACCTAAAGAGTCCCCTCTTAGCCTAAGAGGGTGTTGGAGCTGGGGTGTGGCTGGTCTGTTTCTTCTGGACTGGAGGAGGTAGAGTGGGGGCTGGTGGGTGTTGGAGCTGGGGTGTGGCTGGACTGTTTCTTCTGGACTGGAGGAGGTAGAGTGGGGGCTGGTGGGTGTTGGAGCTGGGATGTGGCTGGTCTGTTTCTTCTGGACTGGAGGAGGTAGAGTGGGGGCTGGTGGGTGTTGGAGCTGGGATGTGGCTGGTCTGTTTCTTCTGGACTGGAGGAGGTAGAGTGGGGGCTGGTGGGTGTTGGAGCTGGGGTGTGGCTGGTCTGTTATGAACTGGAGGGGTAGAGTGGGGGGCTGGTGGGTGTTGGAGCTGGGATGTGGCTGGTCTGTTTCTTCTGGACTGGAGGAGGTAGAGTGGGGGCTGGTGGGTGTTGGAGCTGGGGTGTGGCTGGTCTGTTATGAACTGGAGGGGTAGAGTGGGGGGCTGGTGGGTGTTGGAGCTGGGGTGTGGCTGGTCTGTTATGGACTGGAGGGGTAGAGTGGGGGGCTGGTGGGTATTGGAGCTGGGGTGTGGCTGGTCTGTTTCTTCTGGACTGGAGGGGGTAGAGTGGTGGCTGAACCTCTTTCAGCTGTGTTGCAAGGTTGCTATCCTGCTCTGTCCGCACCTTGGTTAGGATGTCTGGTTGCTGTTTGCTCACGCTCTCCCGGAGCAGGACCACCTCCCCTTCCAGTTTGGTGAACTCACTGAGGGGGTCTCTCACCCCCTGAGGCGTGTTCTCCACTATGGTTGGAAGAAAGGTGCTGGATGTGCCTTTTTGGGTGGGGAGAGTGGCTCTGATGGAGATCGTCTTGTGGGAGGGCATGTCACTGGCATGTCACCTTCTCTCTCTATATATACACTGCTCAAAAAATAAATAAAGGGAACACTTAAACAACACAATGTAACTCCAATTCAATCACACTTCTGTGAAATAAAACTGTCCACTTAGGAAGCAACACTGATTGACAATAAATGTCACATGCTGTTGTGCAAATGGAATAGACAACAGGTGGAAATTATAGGCAATTAGCAAGACACCCCCATGAGGGTGGTATGAGGGCCCGACGTCCACAGGTGGGGGTTGTGCTTACAGCCCAACACCGTGCAGGACGTTTGGCATTTGCCAGAGAACACCAAGATTGGCAAATTCTCTCACATACGCGCACGTACAAACACACACGTACACACACCCGCGCGCATGCACACGCACACACAGCTCATCAGCTCCTAGTATTGGGACTCTATGACAATGTATCTGTCCCTGCTGTGATGCCAGCATGGAACTCTGATCTCAGTGTGTGTGTGTGTGTGTGTGTGTGTGTGTGTGTGTGTGTGTGTGTGTGTGTGTGTGTGTGTGTGTGTGTGTGTGTGTGTGTGTGTGTGTGTGTGTGTGTGTGTGTGTGTGTGTGTGTGTGTGTGTGTGTGTGTGTGAGAGGGAGAGAGAAAAGGAGTGTGTGTTCTGTGCAGGGGGTCTCCCTCCCCCAGGCTGTGTAAAGTATTAAAGAAAGACTGGAAGACAAAATCCATTTCCCCTCCCTGCTGTGTCAACTACAGCTGTTGGAGGAGGAGGAGGGAAAAAGGAGAAGAGGAAGGGAGGGGAGAGAGGAGTTGAGGGGAGGGAGGAGGAGGGAGAGAGGAGGAGGAGAGGGGAGAAAGGAGGAGGAGGAGGAGGAGGGGAGAGTAGGGGAGGGGAGAGTAGGGGATGGGAGAGAGGAGGAGGAGAGAGGAGAGGAGGATGAGGGGAGGGAGTGGAGGTGAGAGAGGAGGAGAGGAGGATGAGGGGAGGGAGTGGAGGTGAGAGAGGAGGAGGAGAGAGAGAGAGGAGGATGAGGGGAGGGAGTTGAGGTGAGAGAGGAGGAGGAGAGAGGGAGGGAGGATGAGGGGAGGGAGTGGAGGTGAGAGAGGAGGAGGAGAGAGGAGAGGAGGATGAGGGGAGGGAGTGGAGGTGAGAGAGGAGGAGGAGAGAGGAGAGGAGGATGAGGGGAGGGAGTGGAGGTGAGAGAGGAGGAGGAGAGAGGAGAGGAGGATGAGGGGAGGGAGTGGAGGTGAGAGAGGAGGAGGAGAGAGGAGAGGAGGATGAGGGGAGGGAGTGGAGGTGAGAGAGGAGGAGGAGAGAGGAGAGGAGAGGGAGTGGAGGGGAGGGGAGAAAGGAGGAGGAGGGGAGAGTAGGGGAGGGGAGAGAGGATGAGGGGAGGGAGTGGAGGTGAGAGAGGAGGAGGAGAGGGAGAGGAGGATGAGGGGAGGGTTAGAGAGGAGGATGAGGGGAGAGAGGATGAGGGGAGGGAGTGGAGGTGAGAGAGGAGGAGGAGAGAGGAGAGGAGGATGAGGGGAGGGTTAGAGAGGAGGATGAGGGGAGAGAGGATGAGGGGAGGGAGTGGAGGTGAGAGAGGAGGAGGAGAGAGGAGAGGAGGAGAGGAAGAGGAGAGAGGAGGAGGAGAGAGGAGTGGAGGAGAGGAGAGGCGGAGGAGAGAGGCGGAGGAGAGAGGAGAGGAGGAGAGGGAGAGGAGGATGAGGGGAGGGTTAGAGAGGAGGGGGAGAGAGGAGGAGGAGAGAGGAGGATGAGGAGAGGGAGAGGAGGATGAGGGGAGGGTTAGAGAGGAGGAGGAGGAGAGAGGAGGATGAGGAGAGGGAGAGGAGGATGAGGGGAGGGTGAGAGAGGAGGAGGAGAGAGGAGGAGGAGAGAGGAGGATGAGGAGAGGGAGAGGAGGATGAGGGGAGGGTTAGAGAGGAGGAGGAGAGAGGAGGAGGAGAGAGGAGGATGAGGAGAGGGAGAGGAGGATGAGGGGAGGGTTAGAGAGGAGGAGGAAATCCTACACGTACATTGCCTTTGTAAAGTTTCCAAGTCGAATTGCAATGGATTGAGTTGTCATTTTCTGTCAACAATGTACAAAAAATACTCAATGTCAAAGTGAAGAAAAATAAAACAGTAATATACCTATTTTAGATAAGAGTTAATACATGTTAGATTCACTTTTGTCAGCAATTACAGCTGTCTTTTGGGGGTAAATCTCTAAGAGCTTTGCACACCAGGATGAAACAATATTTTCAATAATCATTTTTGTGTTTCTTCAAGCTCTGCCAACTTGCTTGTTGATCCTTGCTAGACAGCCAGTTTCAAGTCTCCTGAGTGAGGGATGGGAGTGACAGTGAGTGAGGAATGGGAGTGACAGTGAGTGAGGGATGGGAGTGACAGTGAGAGAGGGATGGGAGTGACAGTGAGAGAGGGATGGTGGTGACAGTGAGAGAGGGGTGGGAGTGACAGTGAGAGAGGGGTGGGAGTGACAGTGAGAGAGGAGTGGGAGTGACAGTGAGAGAGGGATGGGAGTGACAGTGAGAGAGGGATGGGAGTGACAGTGAGAGAGGGGATGGGAGAGTGAAAGATTGTCGAGGCAGAGACATTAAATAAATACATGTCCTCTGTGAGCTTTGAGATGTGGCTGGCTGTTCTGATCTCTCTCTGGCAGAGTGGCGAGGCTGAGGTACCTGCATTAGTGCATTAGCCAAAATGCTGACTTAGCCCAGGCAGCATTAGCCAAAAGGCTGATTTAGCCCAGACAGCATTAGCCAAAAGGCTGACTTAGCCCAGGCAGCATTAGCCAAAAGGCTGACTTAGCCCAGGCAGCATTAGCCAAAAGTCTGTTTTAGCCCAGGCAGCATTAGCCAAAAGGCTGTCTTAACCCAGGCAGCATTAGCCAAAAGGCTGTCTTAGCCCAGGCTGCATTAGCCAAAAGGCTGACTTAGCCCAGGCAGCATTAGCCAAAAGGCTTTCTTAGCCCAGGCAGCATCAGCCAAAAGTCTGACTTAGCCCAGGCAGCATTAGCCAAAAGGCTGTCTTAGCCCAGGCAGCATCAGCCAAAAGGCTGACTTAGCCCAGGCAGCATTAGCCAAAAGGCTGTCTTAGCCCAGGCAGCATCAGCCAAAAGGCTGACTTAGCCCAGGCAGCATTAGCCAAAAGGCTGTCTTAGCCCAGGCAGCATCAGCCAAAAGGATGTCTTAGCCCAGGCAGCATAAGCCAAAAGGCTGACTTAGCCCAGGCAGCATCAGCAAAAAGGCTGTCTTAGCCCAGGCAGCATCAGCCAAAAGGCTGTCTTAGCCCAGGCAGCATTAGCCAAAAGGCTGTCTTAGCCCAGGCAGCATCAGCCAAAAGGCTGTCTTAGCCCAGGCAGCATCAGCCAAAAGGCTGACTTAGCCCAGGCAGCATCAGCAAAAAGGCTGTCTTAGCCCAGGCAGCATCAGCCAAAAGGCTGACTTAGCCCAGGCAGCATTAGCATGGCTGTATTAACACTTCAAAGCAAGTGCTGGTCAGTGGGAGGCCTGGGTGACACAGGGAGAATGAAACAGAGAAGATGAGAGTCTCCCTTCCTCACCGTGGCTGTCTCCCCCTCCTTCCCCATGACCTCCCCCCTCTCCATCCATAGTATCTCTTTCCTCCTCACCCCCTTAGCTCTGGTGGAAGAAGACTTGACCAGCGGGCCTTACTGAGTGTCGTCCTCTGTCTCCCATTGTCCTCCCTCAACTCCCCATCTCTCCACCACTCCACACCCTGTCAGGCCCACTGTGAGGAGCTGGGCCTCAGCTGTGGCAACAAGGTCTGGGAGAGGAGAGGAGAGGAAAGGGGAGAGGGGTCTCCTCCTGGTCTTTCATGTGGAGAGGAGATGAGAGGAGAGGAGGACTATAGCAGGAGCTTGTTTCACACTGAGCTAATTGCCTGAGACCTGCTGGCCTGAGAGATAGCACCACAGCCTGTTTTACCCAACTGTCTTTCAGTTAAATCTTTCTCATCATTTAGTCTCTAATGTAAGTTTTCTGACGCCTTTAGTGTATGAGAGAGTGTGTGTGTGTGTGTGTGTGTGTGTGTGTGTGTGTGTGTGTGTGTGTGTGTGTGTGTGTGTGTGTGTGTGTGTGTGTGTGTGTGTGTGTGTGTGTGTGTGTGTGTGTGTGTGTGTGTGTGTGTGTGTGTGTGTGTGTGTGTGTGTGTGTGTGTGTCAGAGGTCTTAAAGGATGGCAGTGATCAGTGTCTGTGTGTGTACACAGATGGTATGGGTATGGTGAGTTGATTCCCTGTATCTTCTCACACATACAGTTGAAGTCGGAAGTTTAAATACACTTAGGTTGGAGTCATTAAAACTTGTTTTTCAACCACTCCACAAATGTCTTGTCAACAAACTATAGTTTTGGCAAATCGGTTAGGATTTCTACATTGTGCATGACACAAGTAATTTTACCAACAATTGTTTACAGACAGATTATTTCACTTATAACTCACTGTATCACAATTCCAGTGGGTCAAAAGTTTACATACACTAAGTTGACTGTGCCTTTAAACAGCTTGGAAAATTCCAGAAAATGATGTCATCGCTTTAGAAGGTTCTGGTAGGCTATTCAATTGGAGATGTACATATACATGTGGATGTATTTCAAGGAATCCCTTCAAACTCAGTGCCTCTTTGCTTGACATTATGGGAAAATCTATAGAAATCAGCCAAGACCTCAGAAAACAAAATGTAGACCTCCACAAGTCTGGTTCATCCTTGGGAGCAATTTCCAAATGCCTGAAGGTACCACGTTCATCTGTACAAACAATAGTACGCAAGTATAAACATCATGGGACCACGCAGCCGTCACACCGCTCAGGAAGTAGAGGCGTTCTGTCTCTTAGAGATGAATGTACTTTGGTGTGAAAAGTGCAAATCAATCCCAGAAAAACAGCAAAGGACCTTGTGAAGATGCTAAATAATAATAATAATAATATATGCCATTTAGCAGACGCTTTTATCCAAAGCGACTTACAGTCATGTGTGCATACATTCTACGTATGGGTGGTCCCGGGGATCGAACCCACTACCCTGGCGTTACAAGCGCCATGCTCTACCAACTGAGCTACAGATGCTGAAGGAAATTGGTACAAAAGTATCAATATCAACAGTAAAATGAGTCCTGAATCGACATAAACTGAAAGGCCGCTCAGCAAGGAAGAAGCCACAGCTCCAGAAACGCCATAAAAAAAACAGACTACAGTTTGCAACTGCACAAAGATCATACTTTTTGGAGAAATGTCCTCTGGTTTGATGAAACAAATATAAAACTGTTTGGCAATAATGACCATCATTATGTTTGGAGGAAAAAGGGGGAGCCGAAGAACACCATCCCAACCCTGAAACACGGGGGTGGCAGCATAATGTTGTGAGGGTGCTTTGCTGCAGGAGGGACTGGTGCATTTCACAAAATAGATGTTATCATGAGGATGGAAATAATGTGGATATATTGAAGCAACATCTCAAGACATCAGTCAGGAAGTTAAAGCTTGGTCGCAAATGGATCTTCCAAATGGACAATGACCCCAAGCATACTTCCAAAGTTGTAGCAAAATGGCATTAGGACAACAGAGTCGAGGTATTGGAGTGACCATCACAAAGCCCTGACCTCAATCCTATAGAAAATGTGTTGGCAGAACTGAAAAAGGGTGTGCAAGCAAGGAGGCCTCAAACCTGACTCAGTTACACCAGCTCTGTCAGGAGGAATGGGCCAAAATTTACATTTACATTTACATTTAAGTCATTTAGCAGACGCTCTTATCCAGAGCGACTTACAAATTGGTGCATTCACCTTATGACATCCAGTGGAACAGTCACTTTACAATAGTGCATCTAAATCTTAAAGGGGGGGGTGAGAGGGAATACTTATCCCATCCTAGGTATTCCTTAAAGAGGTGGGGTTTCAGGTGTCTCCGGAAGGTGGTGATTGACTCCGCTGTCCTGGCGTCGTGAGGGAGTTTGTTCCACCATTGGGGGTCCAGAGCAGCGAACAGTTTTGACTGGGCTGAGCGGGAGCTGTACTTCCTCAGTGGTAGGGAGGCGAGCAGGCCAGAGGTGGATTAACGCAGTGCCCTTGTTTGGGTGTAGGGCCTGATCAGAGCCTGGAGGTAATGAGGTGCCGTTCCCCTCACAGCTCTGTAGGCAAGCACCATGGTCTTGTAGCGGATGCGAGCTTCAAAATTCACCCAACTTATTGTGTGAAGCTTGTGGAAGGCTACCCGAAACGTTTGAACCAAGTTAAACATTTTAAAGGCAATGCTGTCATACTAATTGAGCGTATGTTAACTTCTGACCCACTGGGAATGTGATGAAAGAAATAAAATCTGAAATAAATCAATCTCTCTACTATTATTCTGACATTTCACATCCTTAAAATAAAGTGATGATCCTAACTGACAATTTTTACTAGGATTAAATGTCAGTAATTGTGAAAAAATGAATTTAAATATATTTGGCTAAGTTGTATGTAAACTTCTGACTTCAACTGTATCTTCTCACAGGCCTCAGTTGATATTTACGACAGGAACTGGAGAGAGAGGTCACATGCCAGGACAATGCAGGCCAGATATATATACACACAGTGCATTCGGAATACACTCAGACACCTTGACTTTTTCCACACATGTTACATCCTTATTCTAAAATGTATTAAATCGTTCTTTCTTCCTCTTCACTCTACACACAATACACCATAATGACAAAGCAAAAATGGGTTTTTAGACCTATTTGCAAATGTTTCATAAAATAAATACATAAATATTCAGAACCCTGTCTATTACAATGCAGCTAATCAAATGTTACTTGTCACATTCTTCATAAACAGCAGGTGTAGACTAGCTATGAAATGCTTACTTACGGGCCCTTCCCAACAATGCAGAGGGAAAGAAAATAGAGAAAAAAAAGTAGAAAAGTATAGAAAAGAAAAATATGGAAATATTGAAACTAATAATAAATACTCAACGAGTATCAATAACTTGTCTATACACACAAGGTACCAGTACAGAGTCAATGATAACCTGACTATATACACAAGGTACCAGTACAGAGTCAATGATAACCTGACTATATACACAAGGTACCAGTACAGAGTCAATGATAACCTGACTATATACACAAGGTACCAGTACAGAGTCAATGATAACCTGACTATATACACAAGGTACCAGTACAGAGTCAATGATAACTTGTCTGATATACCAGTACAGAGTACAGAGTCAATGATAACTTGGCTATATACACAAGGTACCAGTACAGAGTCAATGATAACTTGGCTATATACACAAGGTACCAGTACAGAGTCAATGATAACTTGTCTATATACACAAGGTACCAGTACAGAGTCAATGATAACCTGGCTATATACACAAGGTACCAGTACAGAGTCAATGATAACCTGGCTATATACACAAGGTACCAGTACAGAGTCAATGAGAACCTGGCTATATACACAAGGTACCAGTACAGAGTCAATGAGAACCTGGCTATATACACAAGGTACCAGTACAGAGTCAATGAGAACCTGGCTATATACACAAGGTACCAGTACAGAGTCAATGAGAACCTGGCTATATACACAAGGTACCAGTACAGAGTCAATGAGAACCTGGCTATATACACAAGGTACCAGTACAGAGTCAATGAGAACCTGGCTATATACACAAGGTACCAGTACAGAGTCAATGATAACCTGGCTATATACACAAGGTACCAGTACAGAGTCAATGATAACCTGGCTATATACACAAGGTACCAGTACAGAGTCAATGAGAACCTGACTATATACACAAGGTACCAGTACAGAGTCAATGATAACTTGGCTATCTACAAGGGGAACCAGTACAGAGTCAATGATAACTTGGCTATCTACTAGGGGAACCAGTACAGAGTCAATGATAACTTGGCTATATGCACAGGGCACCAGTACCGAGTCAATGATAACTTGGCTAGATACACATGGTACCAGTACAGAGTCAATGATAACTTGGCTATCTACAAGGGGAACCAGTACAGAGTCAATGATAACTTGGCTATATACATGGGAACCAGTACAGAGTCAATGATAACTTGGCTATCTACAAGGGGAACCAGTACAGAGTCAATGATAACTTGGCTATATGCACAAGGCACCAGTACAGAGTCAATGATAACTTGGCTATATGCACAGGGTACCAGTACAGAGTCAATGATAACTTGACTATATGCACAAGGCACCAGTACAGAGTCAATGATAACTTGGCTATATGCACAGGGTACCAGTACAGAGTCAATGATAACTTGGCTATATGCACAAGGCACCAGTACAGAGTCAATGATAACTTGGCTATATGCACAGGGTACCAGTACAGAGTCAATGATAACTTGACTATATGCACAAGGCACCAGTACAGAGTCAATGATAACTTGGCTATATGCACAAGGCACCAGTACAGAGTCAATGATAACTTGGCTATATGCACAGGGTACCAGTACCAGTGCTGGGGTACGAGATAATTGAGATAAATACTGTATGTACAAATAACTAGGAATAAGTGACAGAACCGTTGTAGCAGCGTATGTCATCAGTCAAAAGGTTATTGCAAAAAGGGTCAATGCAGAATTGCAGATTGTCCGGGTAGCTATTTGGTTAACTATTTAAGTAACTATTTAGTAGTCTTATGGCTTAGGGGTAGAAGCTGTTCAGGGTCCTGTTGGTTCCAGACTTGGTGCAACGGTGACACTTACTGTGCGGTAGCAGAGAGAACAGTCAATGGACTTGGGTGGCTGGAGTCTTTGACACTTTTTAGGGCCTTCCTCTTACACTGCCTGGTATACTGGTCCTGGATGGCAGGGAACTTGGCCCCAGTGATGGTTTGGGCCCTCTGTAGTGCCTTGCAGTCAGGTGTCAAGCAGATGCCAGTCCAGATACTCTCAATGATGCAGCTGTAGAACTTTTTGAGGATCTGAGGGCCCATGTCAGCCTTGTCAATGTGAATGGGGGTGTGCTCTGCCCTCCATTTTACTTTAGTCCACAATTATCTCCTTTGTCTTGCTGATGTTGAGGGAGAGTTTGTTGTTCTGGAAGCACACTTCCAGGTCTCATCATCGTCAGTGATCAGTCCTACCACATTCGGGTCGCAAACTTAATGATAGTGTTGGAGATGTGCGCGGCCACGTAGTTCTAACAGGGAATACAGGAGGTGACTAACACTTATGCCCTTAGGGACCTTTTTGTTGTTGCCTACCTTCACCACCTGGGGCGGCCCGTCAGAAAGTCCAGGATCCAGTTGCAAAAGGGAGGTGTTCAGTTCCAGGGTCCTTACCTTAGTGATATGCTTGGAAGGCACTATGGTGTTGAACGCTGAGATGTAGTCAATGAACAGCGTTCTCGCATAGGTTTTCCTTTTATCCAAGTGGGAAAAGGCTTTGTGGAGTGCAATAGAGATTGCTTCATATGTGGATCTGTTGGGGCGTTGTGTGAATCGGAGTGGGTTTAGGGTGTCTGGGATGATGGTGTTGATGTGAGCCATGACCAGCCTTTCAAAGCATTTCATGGCTACATTTGGGAGAGGTATGGGGCAAAAGTAATTCAGACAGGTTACCTTGGCGTTCTTGGGCCAAGGTGTAGGTATGACAGACTGGGTCAGGGGAGGTTGAAAATATCAGTGAAGACACTTGCCAGATGATCTGCGCATGCTCTGAGTATGCATCCTTCTAGCCCTGAGGCCTTGGTCTCACTGTTTAAAGGTTTTTCTCACATCGACTATGGAGGGTGTGATCACACAGTCGTCCGGGACAGCTGGTGCTCTCATGCATTGTTCAATGTTTCTTGCTTATAGATGGCAGTTAGCACATCTGGTAGGCTTGCATCACTGGACTGCTTGCAGCTGGGTTTACCTTTATACTCCGTGATAGTTTACGTTCCCTGCCACATCTGACAAACATCAGTGCCGGTGTATTAGGATTCGATATTAGTCGTCCTTGCACTTATTAATGAAGCCGGTGACAGACGTGGTAAACTCCTCAACTCCATCAGATAAATCCCGGAATATATTCCAGTCTGTGCTAGCAAAACAGTCCTTTAGCTTAGCATCTGCTTCCTCGGACCATATTGAGGGCATCACTGGTACTTTCTGTTTGTTTTTTCTTCTAAGCAGGAATCAAGAGTGTAGAGTTATGGTCAGATTTGCCAAATGGAGGGCGAGCTTTGTATGCCTTTCTGTGTGTGGAGTAATGGTGATCCAGAGTTTTCCCACCTCTAGTTGCACAGGTGACATCCTGGTAGAAATGAGGTCAGACGGAATTCAGATGTCCTGAATTAAAATCACCGGCAACCAGAAGTTCCTCTTCTGGATGGTTATCTTCTTGTTTGCTTATGGCCCAATACAGTTTGTTGAGTGCAATCTTAGTGCCAGCATCGGTTTGTGGTGATAAATAGACAGGGTGGTTAGTGGTTAGAGCATTGGACTAGTAACCGAAAGGTTGCAAGGTCAAATCCCCGAGCTGACAAGGTACAAAATCTGTCGTTCTGCCCCTGAACAGGCAGTTAACCCACTGTTCCTAGGCCGTCATTGAAAATAAGACTTTGTTCTTAACTGACTTGCCTGGTTAAATTAAGGTAAAATATTTAAAAAACTATGGAAAATACAGATGAAAACTCTCTTGGTAAATAGTGTGGTCTACAGCTTATCATGAGGTATTCTAACTCAGGCGAGCAGAACCTCAAGACTTCCTTAATATTAGAGATCACGCACCAGCTTTTATTAAACACTCACCTCCCCCTTGAGCTTAACTAACGCTGTCATTCTGTCCTGCTGATGAATAGAAAAACCAGCTAGATGTATATTATTCATGTCCTTGTTTACACACGACGCCGAGAAACATAGGATATTACAGTTGTTCAGGTCCTGTTGATTGGATGGCCTTGAACAGAGCTCACCCAGTTCGTTCTCCAGTGATTTGTACGTTCGCCAATAGAATGGAGGGTAGAGGCAGTTTATGTACTCGCCAACATAGTTTTGTCAGGGTGCCTTCAGGTCGGCCTCTCTTGTTTTCTTTTTCGGGTCTCTGGGATCAGGGCCTGGTCCGGGGTGACCAGTACGTCCTCTGACTCCGACTTGTTGAAGTACAAATCTTCATCCAAATAGAGGTGTGTGATTACTGTTCTGATGTCCAGAAGCGCTTTTTGGTCATAGGAAATTATGGCGGAAACATTATGTACAAAACATTTGAGATCAGCTAAAAAAAACACAAAATAATGTTAGTCAGAAGCCCATAAAACGTCTGCTTTCCATTGCAGCACCGTTCTCACGGCTGTGGGACAGGCTGGGAACTGGGACAGGACCAACATGCCCTCCTCTCTGAGACGCTGGGAGAAGCCGCACGCATGCATGTACACACACACACACACACACACACACACACACACACACACACACACACACACACACACACACACACACACACACACACACACACACACACACACACACACACACACACACACACACACACACACACACACACACACACACACACACACACACACACACACACACACACACACACACACACACACACAGTAAGAACATTTAGAAACCTGCAAGATGTCGATATTCACTATCTGTGCTGGTTCACAGTATCTTCCGGCCTTTAGACCCTTGTCTATTTGTCTCTCTCACTGTCAGCTCTCACCATCTCTCCGTGTCTCAGAGAAAGAGTTGAGGTGTTCTTCAGTTGGTTTTCATGGAGAAATATCACCTGTAGGTTCAGTGTTGAGTAAGCAAGGTCTGTAGCCAGCTGAGATTGTTGGTCTAATGCTTTTGAGACAGTGACAGGCCAGTATATCCTTTCCAAAAACCGGGCCTCATCAAAGACTGAGAGGAGCTTAACACACTGATGGTTTTATCTGAGAGACGTCTCAGTTAATTAAGGTAAAGTGAATAACATTTGGAAGTTATGGTGAATGGTAAACAAAAAGAAACAATTACCCTTCCATTTTTCTTTTCATTTTCTGTTTTTTATTTCCGACTGTCTCTCTCTCTCCTCCCGACTGTCTCTCTCTCTCCTCCCGACTGTCTCTCTCTCTCCTCCCGACTGTCTCTCTCTCCTCCCGACTGTCTCTCTCTCTCCTCCCGACTGTCTCTCTCTCTCCTCCCGACTGTCTCTCTCTCCTCCCGACTGTCTCTCTCTCTCCTCCCGACTGTCTCTCTCTCTCCTCCCGACTGTCTCTCTCTCCTCCCGACTGTCTCTCTCTCTCCTCCCGACTGTCTCTCTCTCTCCTCCCGACTGTCTCTCTCTCTCCTCCCGACTGTCTTTCTCTCCTCCCGACTGTCTCTCTCGCTCCTTCCGACTGTCTTTCTCTCCTCCCGACTGTCTCTCTCTCTCCTTCCGACTGTCTCTCTCTCCTCCCGACTGTCTCTCTCTCTCCTCCCGACTGTCTCTCTTTCCTTCCGACTGTCTCCCTCTCTCCTCCCGACTGTCTCCCTCTCTCCTCCCGACTGTCTCCCTCTCTCCTCCCGACTGTCTCCCTCTCTCCTCCCGACTGTCTCTCTCTCTCCTCCCAACTGTCTCTCTCTCTCTCTCTCCTCCCGACTGTCTCTCTCTCTCTCCTTCCGAGTTCTCAGCTGACCTGCTGCTTTCACAGTTCTTTCATTCAGGGACTATTTAACATTATTGCAACATAACATACCATAATACACCATAAACATTCAGAGTTTAGCCAGCCAGCCCAGAGACCAGAGATGTCAATCTCCAGGCTTGGTTTCCAGAAACCTCTTTGTGACGTTAGGATGTCCCAATACTGTTCCCATCACCCTCTCCTTCTTCTCCGTTCCTCCGTTCCAACACCTCCCCCGTCCCCGTCCCTGTCCCTAGAGAAAACCATGCCCTTTACACAGCAGATGCTGTTTCCACGACACCCATTGTTTCCCGGTTGCTAGGCGATAGCTGGAACCTTGTTTGGTCACCATGGTTATGAGGGGGCCTGGATATTTCGTTAGGGGTAAGGCGTGACAGAGGTGGCATAATGTGTGTGTGTGTTTGTTGAGGGGGTCAAGCGTGACAGACACAGGACAATAGAGATGGGTGTGATCGTTCCCTCCTCTGTCATTTATAAGACAATTCACTCCCCCATTCCCTCTTTTTAACTCTCCCTCTTTTACTCTCACTTTCACTTACCCACTCCCTCACATTCACTCACCCACTCCCTCACTTTCACTCACCCACTCCCTCACTTTCACTCACCCACTCCCTCACTTTCACTTACCCACTCCCTCACTTTCACTCACCCACTCCCTCACTTTCACTCACCCACTCCCTCTCTTTCACTCACTCACCCACTCCCTCTCTTTCACTCACTCACCCACTCCCTCTCTTTCACTCACTCATCCACTCCCTCTCTTTCACTTACCCACTCCCTCTCTTTCACTCACCCACTCCCTCACTTTCACTCACCCACTCCCTCTCTTTCACTCACCCACTCCCTCTCTTTCACTCACCCACTCCCTCACTTTCACTCACCCACTCCCTCTCTTTCACTCACCCACTCCCTCTCTTTCACTCACCCACTCAGTCTCTTTCACTCACCCACTCCCTCTCTTTCACTCACCCACTCCCTCTCTTTCACTCACCCACTCCCTCTCTTTCACTCACCCACTCAGTCTCTTTCACTCACCCACTCCCTCTCTTTCACTCACCCACTCCCTCTCTTTCACTCACCCACTCCCTCTCTTTCACTCACCCACTCAGTCTCTTTCACTCACCCACTCCCTCTCTTTCACTCACCCACTCCCTCTCTTTCACTCACCCACTCCCTCTCTTTCACTCACCCACTCCCTCTCTTTCACTCACCCACTCCCTCTCTTTCACTCACCCACTCCCTCTCTTTCACTCACCCACTCCCTCTCTTTCACTCACCCACTCCCTCTCTTTCACTCACCCACTCAGTCTCTTTCACTCACCCACTCCCTCTCTTTCACTCACCCACTCCCTCTCTTTCACTCACCCACTCCCTCTCTTTCACTCACCCACTCCCTCTCTTTCACTCACCCACTCCCTCTCTTTCACTCACCCACTCAGTCTCTTTCACTCACCCACTCCCTCACTTTCACTCACCCACTCCCTCTCTTTCACTCACCCACTCATAGCAGGCAGAGAGAACGAGTGCTAGAGACAAGAAAAAACAGATGGAGGGATGAGTCGGGAAAATGACCTTTTATTTAAATGAGACTTACATTACCCTTAGGCCCTCTATAGCTCTGGTGGTCTCCCTCTCTCCCGCTAAACCTTTCACTCTCCCTCTCTTGCTCTCCCTCTCTCTTTCTTTACCTCCCCCTCCCTCTCTCTCTCTACCTCTCACTCTCTCTCTCCCTCTCTCTACCTCTCTCTCCCCCTCTCTCCCTCTCTCCCCCTCTCTCCCTCTCTCCCTCTCTCTACCCCTCTCTCCCCCTCTCTCCCCTCTCTCCCTCTCTCTCCCTCTCTCTACCTCTCTCTCCCCCTCTCCCTCTCTCTCTCTCTTTACCTCCCCCTCCCTCTCTCTCTCTACCTCTCTCTACCTCTCTCTCCCTCTCTCTACCTCTCTCTCCCCCTCTCTCCCTCTCTCTCTCCCCCTCTCTCCCTCTCTCTCCCCCTCTCTCCCCCTCTCTCCCCCTCTCTCCCTCTCTCTCCCTCTCTCTACCTCTCTCTCCCCCTCTCCCTCTCTCTCTTTCTTTACCTCCCCCTCCCTCTCTCTGATAACTGATGATCCACCCCCTGTCTGAAAGCAGATCTTATCTTATGTAGTGAACTTACCGAAACAGGTACAACCTACACGGGAAGTATCGGTGGCAGAAAGAGCTGCAGGGTGAGAGAGAGTCATACAATTGTCTTATCATGTGGCTGACTAACTGTTAAAGTAAAAATGTCAAGTGATAATGTGCTGTAATTACTCTGCTAGTGGCTTGATGTTATCACCAGCCTGTATAAAGCACCCATTGTTCTCTTAGTGATGATTTCAACAGGAGAGTGTTTGGTAGGGCTATGTAATAGTTGTAGTAATGTGTGTTGATTGGATATGAGTGTGTATATCGGGACAGTGTGGGTGGATGAGGAGACCTCTCTACCAGATGTACAGTATCTCTATTTACCATGGAACTAAAAAGAGGCCTGTTCTCTCACATTTCCTTTCACCCTCTTCTCCTCTTCTCTACTGCTCTTCTCTTCGGCTCTCCACTCTCTCACGCTCTATATTGTGATTAATGTGTGTGGTGTGTATGACTGTTCAGTCTTGTGATTAGGGTGTGTGGGGTGTGTATGACTGTTTAGTAATGTGATTAGGGTGTGTGGGGTGTGTATGACTGTTTAGTAATGTGATTAGGGTGTGTGTGTGGTGTGTATGACATTTCAGTAATGTGATTAGGGTGTGTGTGTGGTGTGTATGACTGTTCAGTCTTGTGATTAGGGTGTGTGGGGTGTGTATGACTGTTTAGTAATGTGATTAGGGTGTGTGGGGTGTGTATGACTGTTCAGTCTTGTGATTAGGGTGTGTGGGGTGTGTATGACTGTTTAGTAATGTGATTAGGGTGTGTGGGGTGTGTAGGACTGTTCAGTAATGTGATTAGGGTGTGTGTGTGGTGTGTATGACATTTCAGTAATGTTATTAGGGTGTGTGTGTGGTGTGTATGACTGTTCAGTGATGTGAATTCTCCATGGCACTCAGGGCTGTGGTACAGGAAGTAATCATTGCAACATTTATCAGTAGGGTGATTATTTTCTAGATGCACTGCTCCAGGTCGCACGGCAAAATATTTAGGTCCATGTGCAAGTAAAATGGTTGCACTGTAGAGCCCTAATTTCTCCCTCTCCTCCTCCCTCAACCCCTTTCTCCCTCCTCAACTGTATCATCAGAGGTCCTGTATGTCTGTCCATATCCCCCATCCTCTGTCCCCCTCCACTATAGTAGACCATGTATCATGTTTCTGTATCTGGGCTGTCCTGGTCCACACGACGTATCACCTCCTAGCAGCAGGCTAACACCTGCACTGGATTTGTGTGTGTTTAGAGGAAAGCTATTGTGTGTGTGTGTGTGTGTGTGTGTGTGTGTGTGTGTGTGTGTGTGTGTGTGTGTGTGTGTGTGTGTGTGTGTGTGTGTGTGTGTGTGTGTGTGTGTGTGTGTGTGTGTGTGTGTGTGTGTGTGTGTGTGTGTGTGTGTGTGTGTGTGTGTGTGTGTGTGTGTGTGTGTGTGTGTGTGTGTTTGAAACCAGTAGTTGGGAAAAAGGTGCAGTGGATTAACAGTTAAACTAGGGCCTATGAAGGAATGTGAAACAAACAAGGTAATGGTAGATGGTACTGTAGATGTTTAGATGTTTGATGTGGTGGATTCATCATGCCCATACAGACACATCTGGCACTGCAGATGGCATGGCAATCTCCCTCTGTCTTTAGGTGTGGCAGTGATACACCACGCATGTGCACACACACACCCTGTTTATTCACACACCCTGTTTATTCACACACCCTGTTTATTCACTCACCCTGTTTATTCACACACCCTGTTTATTCACACACCCTGTTTATTCACACACCCAGTTTATTCCCACACCCTGTTTATTCACACACCCAGTTTATTCCCACACCCTTTTTATTCACACACCCTGTTTATTTTGATGTAATTACTCCGTTGGTTACTGACACATACAGTATGCGGCTGGCATCAGTGTCAGTTTCATTTTAATTCAGCCAATTCAGGGAGTGAATAGAAAAATATAAATCATTTTAATGTTTTTAATTGGTGGGTTTCAATTCATCCCCAGCATTGAATTACAATGGAATTGACCTCAACCCTGATATCCACCACCTCTGAAGGTCAAACCACTGGTGTTGTCAGTGTCATTTTTGATGGGCTAGTAACCTTTCTTTGTCTGTGTGTTTGGAGTTGTAACCTTTCTTTGTCTGTGTGTTTGGAGTTGTAACCTTTCTTTGTCTGTGTGTTTGGAGTTGTAACCTTTCTTTGTCTGTGTGTTTGGAGTTGTAACCTTTCTTTGTCTATGTGTTTGGAGTTGTAACCTTTCTTTGTCTATGTGTTTGGAGTTGTAACCTTTCTTTGTCTGTGTGTTAGGAGTTGTAACCTTTCTTTGTCTATGTGTTTGGAGTTGTAACCTTTCTTTGTCTGTGTGTTTGGAGTTGTAACCTTTCTTTGTCAGTGTGTTTGGAGTTGTAACCTTTCTTTGTCCGTGTGTTTGGAGTTGTAACCTTTCTTTGTCCGTGTGTTTGGAGTTGTAACCTTTCTTTGTCTGTGTGTTTGGAGTTGTAACCTTTCTTTGTCTGTGTGTTTGGAGTTGTAACCTTTCTTTGTCTGTGTGTTTGGAGTTGTAACCTTTCTTTGTCTGTGTGTTTGGAGTTGTAACCTTTCTTTGTCTGTGTGTTTGGAGTTGTAACCTTTCTTTGTCTGTGTGTTTGGAGTTGTAACCTTTCTTTGTCCGTGTGTTTGGAGTTGTAACCTTTCTTTGTCTGTGTGTTAGGAGTTGTAACCTTTCTTTGTCTATGTGTTTGGAGTTGTAACCTTTCTTTGTCTGTGTGTTTAGAGTTGTAACCTTTCTTTGTCAGTGTGTTTGGAGTTGTAACCTTTCTTTGTCCGTGTGTTTGGAGTTGTAACCTTTCTTTGTCCGTGTGTTTGGAGTTGTAACCTTTCTTTGTCTGTGTGTTTGGAGTTGTAACCTTTCTTTGTCTGTGTGTTTGGAGTTGTAACCTTTCTTTGTCTGTGTGTTTGGAGTTGTAACCTTTCTTTGTCTATGTGTTTGGAGTTGTAACCTTTCTTTGTCTGTGTGTTTGGAGTTGTAACCTTTCTTTGTCCGTGTGTTTGGAGTTGTAACCTTTCTTTGTCTGTGTGTTTGGAGTTGTAACCTTTCTTTGTCTGTGTGTTTGGAGTTGTAACCTTTCTTTGTCCGTGTGTTTGGAGTTGTAACCTTTCTTTGTCTGTGTGTTTGGAGTTGTAACCTTTCTTTGTCTGTGTGTTTGGAGTTGTAACCTTTCTTTGTCTGTGTGTTTGGAGTTGTAACCTTTCTTTGTCTGTGTGTTTGGAGTTGTAACCTTTCTTTGTCTGTGTGTTTGGAGTTGTAACCTTTCTTTGTCTGTGTGTTTGGAGTTGTAACCTTTCTTTGTCTATGTGTTTGGAGTTGTAACCTTTCTTTGTCTGTGTGTTTGGAGTTGTAACCTTTCTTTGTCTGTGTGTTTGGAGTTGTAACCTTTCTTTGTCTGTGTGTTTGGAATTGTAACCTTTCTTTGTCTGTGTGTTTGGAGTTGTAACCTTTCTTTGTCTATGTGTTTGGAGTTGTAACCTTTCGTTCCACGTGTGTGTGTGTGTGTGTGTGTGTGTGTGTGTGTGTGTGTGTGTGTGTGTGTGTGTGTGTGTGTGTGTGTGTGTGTGTGTGTGTGTGTGTGTGTGTGTGTGTGTGTGTGTGTGTGTGTGTGTGTGTGTGTGGGTGTGTGTCAGGCGTCTCCAGCTGTAGCTCTTCATTGGTTGGTCAATGCCAAACCTTCCCGCAGAGTTGATGAAAATTCATTGAATGTGAGATGGGCTTCATTCTGTTAGATGAATATTGCAGGCTGCACCGCACCGGATGACAAAGCCCTCCATCCATCTGATAGGGGGGAGGGATGGATGGAGGGAGTGAAAAAAGACGAGGAATGAGGTTGATCGTCTGGAGCTTGGAGAAAAAAACTGTTTTTTTGTCACTTTGTATGTGTGTGTCAGATGTGCCACACAAGGGACTGTTAAATAAATGATGTTTGAAATGAGAACAGCTCTCACCAGGTTTGGTTTATCAGAAGTGGCTGTTTAGCTCACTCACTCACGCAAACACACACAACATTCCTTCCCTCTCCTGAATCTCTGTTAGGGTGGCAAACGTTTGGGTTGCATTACAGAGCTCAGCTAAGCAAACACTGTGATAAAGAGAGGGATTGAACCCTTGTTTAGCGGAAGGAAACGGAGGAGAGACCCAGGGTTTACCCCTGTATCCCTACAGGTCCCGACAGGAAACAGAGTTAAGTAACCAAACTGTTTGTGCTGTGACTCCTGGTTGCTAAGTTTGCACTGCGGGTGTTATAATATCATTACTTCTGTCATGTATGTTACTTTGCAATGGTTGTCTTCCCCCAGACAAACCTGCCCTTCTGTCACGGCTAATGAAAGGAGGGGACCAAGGTGTTGTCTTCCCCCAGACAAACCTGCCCTTCTGTCACGGCTGACGAAAGGAGGGGACCAAGGTGTTGTCTTCCCCCAGACAAACCTGCCCTTCTGTCACGGCTGATGAAAGGAGAGGACCAAGATGCAGCGTACATTTTCTTTATTAACATAAAAATGACGCCAAACAAAACAATAAACACTACAAAACCAAACCGTGAACCTCAAAGGCTATGTGCCCTAAACAAAGTCTACTTCCCACAAACACAGGTGGCGGGAAAAGGGTGCCTAAGTATGGTTCCCAATCAGAGACAACGATAGCTGTCCCTAATTGAGAACCATACCCGGCCAAAACATAGAGATAGAAAATCATAGAAACACAAAACATAGAAATGCCCACCCCAACTGACACCCTGACCAAACCAAAATAGAGTCATGAAAAGGATCAAATCAAATGTATTTATATAGCCCTTCGTACATCAACTGATATCTCAAAGTGCTGTACAGAAACCCAGCCTAAAACCCCAAACAGCAAGCAATGCACGGTGGCTAGGAAAAACTCGCTAGAAAGGCCAAAACCTAGGAAGAAACCTAGAGAGAAACCAGGCTATGAGGGGTGGCCAGTCCTCTTCTGCTGTGCTGGGTGGAGATTATAACAGAACATGGCCAAGATGTTCAAATGTTCATAAATGATCAGCATGGTCAAATAATAATAATCACAGGCAGAACAGTTGAAACTGGAGCAGCAGCACGGCCAGGTGGACTGGGGACAGCAAGGAGTCATCATGCCAGGTAGTCCTGAGGCATGGTCCTAGGGCTCAGGTCCTCCGAGAGAGAGAAAGAAAGAGAGAAAGAGAGAATTAGAGAGAGCACACTTAAATTCACACTGGACACCGGATAAGACGGGGGCGGCAGGGTAGCCTAGTGGTTAGAGCGTTGGACTAGTAACCGGAAGGTTGCAAGTTCAAACCCCCGAGCTGACAAGGTACAAATCTGTCGTTCTGCCCCTGAACAGGCAGTTAACCCACTGTCTTTGAAAATAAGAATTTGTTCTTAACTGACTTGCCTGGTTAATAAATAAAGGTAAAAAAAAATAAAAAAGACAAGAGAAGTACTCCAGATATAACAAACTGACCCTAGCCCCTGACACATAAACTACTGCAGCATAAATACTGGAGGCTGAGACAGGAGGGGTCAGGAGACACTGTGGCCCCATCCGATGATACCCCCGGACAGGGCCAAACAGGAAGGATATAGCCCCACCCACTTTGCCAAAGCACAGCCTCACACCACTGGAGGGATATCTTCAACCACCAACTTACCATCCTGAGACAAGGCCGAGTATAGCCCACAAGGATCTCTAAGGTCAGGGCGTGACACCTTCTCTCTGCAAGCACTCTAAATGTGTGTGTGTGTGTGTGTGTGTGTGTGTGTGTGTGTGTGTGTGTGTGTGTGTGTGTGTGTGTGTGTGTGTGTGTGTGTGTGTGTGTGTGTGTGTGTGTGTGTGTGTGTGTGTGTGTGTGTGTGTGTGTGTGTGTGTGTGTGTGTGTGTGTGTGTGTGTGTGTGTGTGTGTGTGTGTGTGTGTGTGTGTGTGAGAGGTCTAGAGCTATAATGGAGGATTCCCACAGTCTTATTGTTACTCTGGATTCCTCCACAGTTCTCCTAACACTGCGGCTCTTGCCTTGGGATTGAGAGAGAAAGAAATAGAGGCAAAGAAAAATCAAGAGAGAGAGAGGCATATCTAGTGAGAGGCAGAGATAGTAAGAAAGAGAGAGAGGCAGAGATAGTGAGAAAGAGAGAGAGGCATATCTAGTGAGAGGCAGAGATAGTGAGAGACAGAGAGGCATATCTAGTGAGAGAGAAAGAGAGAGGCAGAGATAGTAAGAAAGAGAGAGGCATATCTAGTGAGAGGCAGAGATAGTGAGAAAGAGAGAGAGGCATATCTAGTGAGAGGCAGAGATAGTGAGAGACAGAGAGGCATATCTAGTGAGAGGCAGAGATAGTGAGAGAGAGAAAGAGAGAGAGGCATATCTAGTGAGAGGCAGAGATAGTGAGAGAGAGGCATATCTAGTGAGAGGCAGAGATAGTGAGAAAGAGAGAGAGAGAGAGAGGCATATCTAGTGAGAGGCAGAGATAGTGAGAAAGAGAGAGAGGCATATCTAGTGAGAGGCAGAGATAGTGAGAGAGAGAAAGAGAGAGAGGCATATCTAGTGAGAGGCAGAGATAGTGAGAGAGAAAGAGAGAGGCATATCTAGTGAGAGGCAGAGATAGTGAGAGAGAGAGAGAGAGAGAGAGGCATATCTAGTGAGAGGCAGAGATAGTGAGAAAAAGAGAGAGAGAGAGAGAGGCATATCTAGTGAGAGGCAGAGATAGTGAGAAAGAGAGAGAGGCATATCTAGTGAGAGGCAGAGATAGTGAGAGAGAGAAAGAGAGAGAGGCATATCTAGTGAGAGGCAGAGATAGTGAGAGAGAAAGAGAGAGGCATATCTAGTGAGAGGCAGAGATAGTGAGAGGCAGACGGAGGCAGAGGCAGAGATAGTGAGAGAAAGAGAGATAGGCAGTGAAAAATAAAACACTACTGTCACGCCCTGACCTTAGAGCTTTTTATGTCTCTATTTTGGTTTGGTCAGGGTGTGATTTGGGTGGGCATTCTATGTTCTTTTTTCTATGTTTTTGTATTTCTTTGTTTTGGCCGGGTATGGTTCTCAATCAGGGACAGCTGTCTATCGTTGTCTCTGATGCAGAACCATACTTAGGTAGCTTTTTCCCACATGGTTTTTGTGGGTAGTTAATTTCTGTTTAGTGTTTTGCACCTTACAGGACTGTTTCAGTTATTCTCTTTGTTATTTTTGTTATAGTGTTCTGTTTTAAATAAAGCATGAACACTTACCATGCTGCGCTTTGGTCCGATGATTCCTCTTCCTCATCTTCAGACGACGAATACCGTTACAACTACACTGGTTTGAATTGAGTTGAGATGAGCTCTGTGTGTTGTGTGCATATGCGTGCCTGCATGTGACTGTGTGTGTGTGTATGTGGTGTTGTAATGAGCCTGTAATGCTGCAGATAGTGTTACTTTGCGGCTCTTTATGAGAGACAGAATGTCCTGAGAAAGATGAAAGGAAGTTGTAGAGAGAGAGAATATAGGAATAGACGTTTGAGAGAGACACACTAGTGTTATGTGGTGTCTGAGAAGGGAAATAAACATGTCTGAAACCTGACGTTTAAATAATATTGACATTCTAACACCTCTCGGACAATGCCGGTTGTGTGTCTGGGTTACAGATAGCTGCTAAAACGCCATCAGCGCTGAGCCTGAACAACCAGGGCAGGTCACAACGAAGAGGAACATGAAGACAACACAGTAATGAAAGACATTAGGCTGGATGTGTTAGGTGGTAATTAGTCTCACGTTACCATACGTTTAAAAGCGTCAGGAAGCCTGGTCCCCGACCTGGTCAGGTGGTAATAGATGATTGGTCAGGTCATTATTGTAAATAACCATTTGTTCTTAACTGACCTGTCTGGTCAAATAAATCAAGTGCGGGTATAGGGCTGGGAATGGGGGTGTGAAAGTGGTCCTCTCTCTCCCATGGCATTTTCTGCCTGCTCGTATGTGTGTGTGTGTGTATTACAGGGTGTGTGTGCATGCTCAGTTGTGTGTGTGTGTGTTTAAGCAATGCCAAGGCCAGTATTTATTACTACAGCTGGTAATTGGGTGTGATGTGCGGCTGCAGAGACGGCAGTCCCTACAGCCATTCTTTTTATCCTCCTTTCATTCCCTCTTTCTCCCCCCCTTCATCTCTCTCACTCTTCCACGCTCTCTTGCCCCATCCTCCTCCTGTGTGTTTGTGTGATATGATTGAGAGAGTTAATGAGCGTGAACATCAGAGTCCCTTCACAAAGACATCAAAGAGAAGCAGCTCCTAAAGACCAATGAGTTGCCCCTCAGTCTCCGCAGACACAGAGCTGCCCCTCAGTCTCCGCAGACACAGAGCTGCTCCTCATTCTCCACAGACACAGAGCTGCCCCTCATTCTCCACAGACACAGAGCTGCCCCTCAGTCTCCACAGACACAGAGCTGCCCCTCAGTCTCCGCAGACACAGAGCTGCCCCTCATTCTCCACAGACACAGAGCTGCCCCTCCGTCTCTACAGACACAGAGCTGCCCCTCAGTCTCCACAGACACAGAGCTGCCCCTCAGTCTCCGCAGACACAGAGCTGCCCCTCATTCTCCACAGACACAGAGCTGCCCCTCCGTCTCTACAGACACAGAGTTGCCCCTCAGTCTCCACAGACACAGAGCTGCCCCTCATTCTCCACAGACACAGAGCTGCCCCTCAGTCTCCACAGACACAGAGCTGCCCCTCAGTCTCCACAGACACAGAGCTGCCCCTCAGTCTCCACAGACACAGAGCTGCCCCTCCGTCTCTACAGACACAGAGCTGCCCCTCTGTCTCTACAGACACAGAGTTGCCCCTCCGTCTCTACAGACACAGAGTTGCCCCTCCGTCTCTACAGACACAGAGTTGCCCCTCCGTCTCTACAGACACAGAGTTGCCCCTCCGTCTCTACAGACACAGAGTTGCCCCTCCGTCTCTACAGACACAGAGTTGCCCCTCCGTCTCTACAGACACAGTTGCCCCTCCGTCTCTACAGACACAGAGCTGCCCTACAGGGGGTCTGGATCAACAGGCAGGCAGAAGTAAATGTCCATCGTCTCGGTTGTTGTCATTGTTCTCAGCAGCGCTGGTGTGGTAATGTGCCTTTTGTTGTTTTAAGGGTGAAGTGTGACCAACTGGTTAAGAACCTGGGTCATCTGTGCGCCAGAGGACTGTGTCGTTTTCACTCAGGGCCCCTCCGTCATTGGGGGACATCCTGTGCGGATGCACTAACCAGTTCTGAAATGTCACCTTGTGCATCCTGCATTTCAAGAGTAAGTTGAAAGTTCGACTGAGTTCCATGCCCAAAATTGGGTGGGGGGGTAGGAACTCTGCGCAGGCTTCACCATGTTACTTAAAACAGTACACCGCCCGGAAAAGATTCCCACCCCCCTGCTGCTGCTAGGTAACCCTTTGGCTATCTACACACATGCATAAGCACACACAAACCACACACTCCACTGCTGCTAGGTAACCCATTGGCAATCTGCCTTTTCATTCCTCTATCCAAACAGAGTGAATGAGAGAGGGAAATAATCAGAATCCAGGAGCAATTATGAACACAGAGACACAGAGACATTCCTTTAACTGGCCATTCAGCTGCTCCCACCACCCATCCTTAACCGGCCCCCTTTCTTCCACTCCTCCATCCTTCTCCCATTCCTCTGTTCTTCCTCCTTCAACTCCCTGTTCGACTCCCACTTCAAATCCCTGTTCGACTCTCTGTTCGACTCCCTGTTCGACTCCCACTTCGACTCCCTGTTCGACTCTCTGTTCGACTCCCACTTCGACTCCCTGTTCGACTCCCTGTTCGACTCCCACTTCGACTCTCTGTTCGACTCTCTGTTCGACTCCCTGTTCGACTCCCTGTTCGACTCTCTTTTTTGATTCTCATCTTACACCTTACCATGGAATGTTACCATGGAATGTTACCATGGTGTGTGTGTGTGTGTGTGTGTGTGTGTGTGTGTGTGTGTGTGTGTGTGTGTGTGTGTGTGTGTGTGTGTGTGTGTGTGTGTGTGTGTGTGTGTGTGTGTGTGTGTGTGTGTGTGTGTGTGTGTGTGTGTGTGTGTGTGTGTGTGTTTGTGGGTGTGTGTCAGGCGTCTCCAGCTGTAGCTCTTCATTATTTGGTCAATGCCAAACCTTCCTGCAGAGTGGATGAAAATTCATTGAGTATGAGATGGCCTTTATTCTGATAGATGAATATTGCAGGCTGTGTGCAGGACTAACTATGCTGCACATTGTATTCACCTCAGAAGATGGCTCTCAGAATTCTCCTTTTCAATGATCACTTCAATAATCACAGATTATGTTGCAACAACATCAATTGATGACCTCCTCTCCTTTCCTCTCCTTTCCCCTCCTTCCTTCTCCTTCCCCCTCCTTCCCCCTCCTTTCTTCTCCTTCCCCCTCCTTTCTTCTCTTTTCCCCTCCTTTCCTCTCCTTTCCTCTCTTTTCCCCTCCTTTCCCCTCCTTTCCTCTCCTTTCCTCTCTTTTCCCCTCCTTTCCTCTCTTTTCCCCCCTTTCCTCTCCTTTCCTCTCCTTTCCCCTCGATTCCCCTCGTTTCCCCTCCTTTCTCCTCCTTTCTTCTCTTTTCCCTCCTTTCCTCTCCTTTCCTCTCTTTTCCCCCTTTCCTCTCCTTTCCTCTCCTTTCCCCTCGATTCCCCTCGTTTCCCCTCCTTTCTCCTCCTTTCTTCTCTTTTCCCCTCCTTTCCTCTCCTTTCCTCTCTTTTCCCCTCCTTTCCTCTCTTTTCCCCTCCTTTCCTCTCCTTTCCCCTCCTTTCCCCTCCTTTCTTCTCTTTTCCACTCCTTTCCTCTCTTTTCCTCTCTTTTCCTCTCCTTTCCCCTCCTTTCCCCTCCTTTCTTCTCTTTTCCCCTCCTTTCCTCTCTTTTCCTCTCTTTTCCTCTCCTTTCCCCTCCTTTCCCCTCCTTTCTTCTCTTTTCCCCTCCTTTCCTCTCTTTTCCTCTCTTTTCCTCTCCTTTCCCCTCCTTTCTTCTCTTTTCCCCTCCTTTCCTCTCTTTTCCTCTCTTTTCCTCTCTTTTCCTCTCCTTTCCTCTCTTTTCCCCTCCTTTTCCTCTCTTTTCCTCTCTTTTCCTCTCCTTTCCTCTTCTTTCCCGTTCTTTCCCCTACCGGCACCCCCCTGTATATAGTCTTGATATTGTTATTTTTCTGCTGCTCTTTAATTACTTGTTACTAACCACTAGGCTTCCTGCCACTACCTTACAGCTTACAAACCTTTCCCAATGATGCAGAGTTACAAAAAACTCAAAACAAATTAAAATTGTAAGTAACACAAGAGATTAAATGAAATACACAAGAATGGAGCTCCCGGAGCATCACGACGGACACCTTGGTTAGAATCCAGGCTGTATCACAACTGGCCGTGATTGGGAGTCCAATAGGGTGGCGAACAATTGGCCCAGTATCATCCAGGTTTGGCTGGTGTAGGCCGTCAATGTAAATAATCATTTGTTCTTAAATGACTTGCCCAGTTAAATAAAGGTTAAATAATTAAATAAATATTTATACTGTATATAAACAGGAAGTACCAGAACCTGTTCAATTAGATGTAGAGCTCAGCTATAGTGTTCTTCTCTCTCTCAATTCAATTTGAATTTAAGCAGCTTTATTGGCATGGAAAACATATGCTTACATTGCCAAGGCAAGTGAAATAGATAATAAACAAAAGTGAGAAACTTTTTTTTTTAAATATGGTAAACATTTCACTCACAAAAGTTCCATAAGAATCTCTCTCTCTTCCACTCACTCCCTCTCTCTTTCATTTCATGCCCTCTGCTCTGGCTCTTGGTCTTCCAAGGAATGCCAGTCTGGCGTGGTGTCACACAGCTCCCTAGGGTCCTCTCGCTCTCACACACACACACACACACACACATATACACACACACATACACACACACATACACATACACATACACATAAACATACACACACACACACACACACACACACACACACACACACACACACACACACACACACACACACACACACACACACACACACACACACACACACACACACACACACACACACACACACACACACACACACACACACACACACACACACACACACACACACACACACACACATACACATACACATACACATACACATACACACACACACACACACACACACACACACACACACACACACACACACACACACACACACACACACACACACACACACACACACACACACACACACACACACACACACACACACACACACACACACACACACACACACACACACACACACGCACACAGGCACATCTGACACACAGTAAAACAAAAACGCACCTTGTGGTCTTTCTAAGCAGGACGAGTAGATGAATGGGTCAGATAAAGCTTGGTTTCCTTTAGTAAAAAGATGGTTCTGCATGTCTACTGTACTGTCTGGCAGTCATTCATCTCCATTCAGACTGACTCCACAGTTGGAGGGCAGAAAGCTCATTCATTATAATGTCACAGGGGAACAGTCAGTCATTATGCTAATGTTGCAGATGATGATTGATTGTTATTAGACTTCTTATATGTCTGTCTGTCTGTCTGTCTGTCTGTCTGTCTGTCTGTCTGTCTGTCTGTCTGTCTGTCTGTCTGTCTGTCTGTCTGTCTGTCTGTCTGTCTGTCTGTCTGTCTGTCTGTCTGTCTGTCTGTCTGTCTGCGTGTCTGTCTGTCTGCGTGTCTGTCTGTCTGCGTGTCTGTCTGTCTGTCTGTCTGTCTGTCTGCGTGTCTGTCTGTCTGCGTGTCTGTCTGTCTGCGTGTCTGCGTGTCTGTCTGTCTGTCTGCGTGTCTGCGTGTCTGTCTGTCTGCGTGTCTGTCTGTCTGCGTGTCTGCGTGTCTGTCTGTCTGCGTGTCTGTCTGTCTGCGTGTCTGCGTGTCTGCGTGATTGTTTGAGAAACTGGGAAGGGGGGGGGGGGGGTTAATAATATGGCCTGAGTATGTTATCAATCTAGACAGGTTGTTTATGGTGTGATGATTACATTTCAAGATTGTATTAGTTGTATATACAGGAAAACACATGGTATACAGGTACACCGTCCAATGAAATGATACAAGGTATAGAATACCAAAATAAAGTCAATGGCTCAGTAGAATAAATATTTTAGCAGAAGTATAATACAGGAAGGCACCATTTATAGTAGAGTTTTTACAGGGAATATGTAAACTCAGCAAAAACAGAAACGTCCTCTCACTGTCAACTGCGTTTATTTCCAGCAAACTTAACATGTGTAAATATTTGTATGAACACAACAAGATTCAACAACTGAGACATAAACTGAACAAGTTCCACAGACATGTGACTCACATAAATGGAATAATGTGTCCCTGAACAAAGGGAGGGTTCAACATCAAAAGTAACAGTCAGTATCTGGTGTGGCCACCAGCTGCATTAAGTACCTCAGTGCATCTCCTCTTCATGGACTGCCCCAGATGTGCCAGTTCTTGCTGTGAGAGGTTACCCCACTCTTCCACCAAGGCACCTGCAAGTTCCTGGACATTTCTGGGGGGGAATGGCCCTAGCCCTCACCCTCCGATCTAACAGGTCCCAGACGTGCTCAATTGGATTGAGTTCCGGGCTCTTCGCTGGCCATGGCAGAACACTGACATTCCTGTCTTTCAGGAAATCACGCACAGAACGAGCAGTATGGCTGGTGGCATTGTCATGCTGGAGGGTCATGTCAGGATGAGCCTGCAGGAAGGGTACCACATGAGGGAGGAGGATGTCTTCCCTGCAACGCACAGCATTGAGATTGCCTGCAATGACAACAAGCTCAGTCCGATGATGCTGTGACTCACCGCCCCAGACCATGACGGACCCTCCACCTCCAAATCGATCCCGCTCCAGAGTACAGGACTCGGTGTAACACTCATTTCTCTGATGATGAACGCGAATCCGACCATCACCTCTGGTGAGAGAAAACTGCGACTCGTCAGTGAAGACCACTTTTTTCCAGTCCTCTCTGGTCCAGCAACGATGGGTTTGTGCCCATAGGCGACTTTGTTGTCGGTAATGTCTGGTGAGAACCTGCCTTACAACAGGCCTACAAGCCCTCAGTCCAGCCTCTCTCAGCCTATTGCGGACAGTCTGAGCACTGATGGAGGGATTGTGCGTTCCTGGTGTAACTCGGGCAGTTGTTGTTGCCATCCTGTACCTCTCCTGCAGGTGTGATGTTCGAATGTACCGATCCTGTGGAGGTGTTGTTACACGTGGTCTGCCACTGCGAGAACGATCAGCTGTCCGTCCTGTCTCCCTGTAGCGCTGTCTTAGGTATCTCACTGTAAGGACATTGCAATTTATTGCCCTGGCCACATCTGCAGTCTTTATGCCTCCTTGCAGCATGCCCAAGGCACATTCACGCACGTTCTTTCTCTACTTCTCTCCTTCTTTCCTCTCTCCTTATCTCCTCTCTCCATCTCACTCTCTCCTTGCTAAATCTCTTCTCTCTCTCTCTCGCTCTTTCTCTCCTCTTCTTCTCTCTTCATCTCCTTCTCTCTCTCCTTCTCTCCTTTCTCCTTCTCTCCTTCTCTTTATCTCCTTCTCTCTGTACAGTATCTCCTACTCTCTCTCCTCTCTCTCTCTCCTTCTCTCCTCTCTTCTTCTCTCTATCCCCTACTCTCTCTCCCCTCTCTCCTTCTTTCCTCTATCCTTCACTCTTTATCTCCTACTCTCTCTCCCCTTCTCTCCTCTCTCCTTCTCTCCTCTCTCCTTCTCTCCACTTTCCTTCTGTTTCTTAATTTCCTTATCTCCTCTCCTCTCCTCTCCTCTCCTCTCCTCTCCTCTCCTCTCCTCTCCTCTCCTCTCCTCTCCTCTCCTCTCCTCTCCTCTCCTCTCCTCTCCTCTCCTCTCCTCTCCTCTCCTCTCCTCTCCTCTCCTCTCACTACTCCTCTCTCCTCCTCTCTCCTTTTCCCTCCCCTTCCTTCTTATCCCTCTCTCCTCCACTCCCGACACTTTCATTTATTCTTTCATTCCTTTAGCATTGCGAGTGGTAACATGAGCCAAAGGCTAAGATACATTTACATTACATTTACATTTAAGTCATTTAGCAGACGCTCTTATCCAGAGCGACTTACAAATTGGTGCATTCACCTTATGACATGAGATACACATCTCTCTCACACACACACACACACACACACACACACACACACACACACACACACACACACACACACACACACACACACACACACACACACACACACACACACACACACACACACACACACACACACACACACACGCGCACACGCACACGCACACGCACACGCACACGCACACGCACACGCACACGCACACACACATATGCAACTGTGTAGCAGAAGAGATTTATCCTATCATATCTTTATCTCTCAATGCTGGATGAAACCACTGCTGAGCACAAACCCTTCTGCTCTGTTGTTACCTCTGCAGTGTGTGTGTGTGTGTGTGTGTGTGTGTGTGTGTGTGTGTGTGTGTGTGTGTGTGTGTGTGTGTGTGTGTGTGTGTGTGTGTGTGTGTGTGTGTGTGTGTGTGTGTGTGTGTGTGTGTGTGTGTGTGTGTGTGTGTGTGTGTGAGTCTGTGTGTGTGTGTGTGTCAGTGTGAGAGAGTGGGTCTGTTTGTGTGTGTGTGTGTGTGTGTGTGTGTGTGTGTGTGTGTGTGTGTGTGTGTGTGTGTGTGTGTGTGTGTGTGTGTGTGTGTGTGTGTGTGTGTGTGTGTGTGTGTGTGTGTGTGTGTCCATGGAGCCCTCAGGGTTTGGTTTGAAATGAGATAATTCAGCTTAATGACTTATTTCCTGCCGTCTGCACTTTCATGTAAATAAATGTAGAACTGGAGGATCTGAGAGGATCATTAGTTAGGCTACGTGCTCTGGGCTGGAGGATCTGAGAGGATCATTAGTTAGGCTACGTGCTCTGGGCTGGAGGATCTGAGAGGGATCATTAGTTAGGCTACGTGCTCTGGACTGGAGGATCTGAGAGGATCATTAGTTAGGCTACGTGCTCTGGGCTGGAGGATCTGAGAGGGATCATTAGTTAGGCTACGTGCTCTGGACTGGAGGATCTGAGAGGATCATTAGTTAGGCTACGTGCTCTGGGCTGGAGGATCTGAGAGGATCATTAGTTAGGCTACGTGCTCTGGGCTGGAGGATCTGAGAGGGATCATTAGTTAGGCTACGTGCTCTGGGCTGGAGGATCTGAGAGGGATCATTAGTTAGGCTACGTGCTCTGGGCTGGAGGATCTGAGAGGATCATTAGTTAGGCTACGTGCTCTGGGCTGGAGGATCTGAGAGGATCATTAGTTAGGCTACGTGCTCTGGACTGGAGGATCTGAGAGGGATCATTAGTTAGGCTACGTGCTCTGGGCTGGAGGATCTGAGAGGATCATTAGTTAGGCTACGTGCTCTGGGCTGGAGGATCTGAGAGGATCATTAGTTAGGCTACGTGCTCTGGGCTGGAGGATCTGAGAGGATCATTAGTTAGGCTACGTGCTCTGGGCTGGAGGATCTGAGAGGATCATTAGTTAGGCTACGTGCTCTGGGCTGGAGGATCTGAGAGGATCATTAGTTAGGCTACGTGCTCTGGACTGGAGGATCTGAGAGGGATCATTAGTTAGGCTACGTGCTCTGGGCTGGAGGATCTGAGAGGGATCATTAGTTAGGCTACGTGCTCTGGACTGGAGGATCTGAGAGGGATCATTAGTTAGGCTACGTGCTCTGGGCTGGAGGATCTGAGAGGGATCATTAGTTAGGCTACGTGCTCTGGGCTGGAGGATCTGAGAGGATCATTAGTTAGGCTACGTGCTCTGGACTGGAGGATCTGAGAGGATCATTAGTTAGGCTACGTGCTCTGGGCTGGAGGATCTGAGAGGATCATTAGTTAGGCTACGTGCTCTGGACTGGAGGATCTGAGAGGATCATTAGTTAGGCTACGTGCTCTGGGCTGGAGGATCTGAGAGGATCATTAGTTAGGCTACGTGCTCTGGGCTGGAGGATCTGAGAGGGATCATTAGTTAGGCTACGTGCTCTGGACTGGAGGATCTGAGAGGATCATTAGTTAGGCTACGTGCTCTGGACTGGAGGATCTGAGAGGATCATTAGTTAGGCTACGTGCTCTGGGCTGGAGGATCTGAGAGGATCATTAGTCATTCTGGGCTGTTAGGGCTACGTGCTCTGGGCTGGAGGATCTGAGAGGATCATTAGTTAGGCTACGTGCTCTGGGCTGGAGGATCTGAGAGGATCATTAGTTAGGCTACGTGCTCTGGGCTGGAGGATCTGAGAGGATCATTAGTTAGGCTACGTGCTCTGGGCTGGAGGATCTGAGAGGATCATTAGTTAGGCTACGTGCTCTGGGCTGGAGGATCTGAGAGGGATCATTAGTTAGGCTACGTGCTCTGGGCTGGAGGATCTGAGAGGATCATTAGTTAGGCTACGTGCTCTGGGCTGGAGGATCTGAGAGGATCATTAGTTAGGCTACGTGCTCTGGGCTGGAGGATCTGAGAGGATCATTAGTTAGGCTACGTGCTCTGGGCTGGAGGATCTGAGAGAGGATCATTAGTTAGGCTACGTGCTCTGGGCTGGAGGATCTGAGAGGATCATTAGTTAGGCTACGTGCTCTGGGCTGGAGGATCTGAGAGGATCATTAGTTAGGCTACGTGCTCTGGGCTGGAGGATCTGAGAGGGATCATTAGTTAGGCTACGTGCTCTGGGCTGGAGGATCTGAGAGGGATCATTAGTTAGGCTACGTGCTCTGGGCTGGAGGATCTGAGAGGATCATTAGTTAGGCTACGTGCTCTGGGCTGGAGGATCTGAGAGGGATCATTAGTTAGGCTACGTGCTCTGGGCTGGAGGATCTGAGAGGGATCATTAGTCATTAGGCTACGTGCTCTGGGCTGGAGGATCTGAGAGGGATCATTAGTTAGGCTACGTGCTCTGGGCTGGAGGATCTGAGAGGATCATTAGTTAGGCTACGTGCTCTGGGCTGGAGGATCTGAGAGGGATCATTAGTTAGGCTACGTGCTCTGGGCTGGAGGATCTGAGAGTCATTAGCTCTGGGCTGGAGGATCTGAGAGGGATCATTAGTTAGGCTACGTGCTCTGGGCTGGAGGATCTGAGTGCTCTGGGCTGGAGGATCTGAGAGGATCATTAGTTAGGCTACGTGCTCTGGGCTGGAGGATCTGAGAGGGATCATTAGTTAGGCTACGTGCTCTGGGCTGGAGGATCTGAGAGGGATCATTAGTTAGGCTACGTGCTCTGGGCTGGAGGATCTGAGAGGATCATTAGTTAGGCTACGTGCTCTGGGCTGGAGGATCTGGGCTGGAGTGCTCTGGGCTGGAGGATCTGAGAGGGATCATTAGTTAGGCTACGTGCTCTGGGCTGGAGGATCTGAGAGGATCATTAGTTAGGCTACGTGCTCTGGGCTGGAGGATCTGAGAGGGATCATTAGTTAGGCTACGTGCTCTGGGCTGGAGGATCTGAGAGGGATCATTAGTTAGGCTACGTGCTCTGGGCTGGAGGATCTGAGAGGGATCATTAGTTAGGCTACGTGCTCTGGGCTGGAGGATCTGAGAGGGATCATTAGTTAGGCTACGTGCTCTGGGCTGGAGGATCTGAGAGGGATCATTAGTTAGGCTACGTGCTCTCTGGGCTGGAGGATCTGAGAGGGATCATTAGTTAGGCTACGTGCTCTGGGCTGGAGGATCTGAGAGGGATCATTAGTTAGGCTACGTGCTCTGGGCTGGAGGATCTGAGAGGGATCATTATTAGGCTACGTGCTCTGGGCTGGAGGATCTGAGAGGGATCATGCTGCTGGGCTGGAGGATCTGAGAGGGATCATTAGTTAGGCTACGTGCTCTGGGCTGGAGGATCTGAGAGGGATCATTAGTTAGGCTACGTGCTCTGGGCTGGAGGATCTGAGAGGGATCATTAGTTAGGCTACGTGCTCTGGGCTGGAGGATCTGAGAGGGATCATTAGTTAGGCTACGTGCTCTGGGCTGGAGGATCTGAGAGGGATCATTAGTTAGGCTACGTGCTCTGGGCTGGAGGATCTGAGAGGATCATTAGTTAGGATCTGAGAGGATCATTAGTGCTCTGGGCTGGAGGATCTGAGAGGGATCATTAGTTAGGCTACGTGCTCTGGGCTGGAGGATCTGAGAGGGATCATTAGTTAGGCTACGTGCTCTGGGCTGGAGGATCTGAGAGGATCATTAGTTAGGCTACGTGCTCTGGGCTGGAGGATCTGAGAGGATCATTAGTTAGGCTACGTGCTCTGGACTGGAGGATCTGAGAGGATCATTAGTTAGGCTACGTGCTCTGGGCTGGAGGATCTGAGAGGATCTGATCATTAGTTAGGCTACGGGCTGCTCTGGGCTGGAGGAGGATCTGAGAGGGATCATTAGTTAGGCTACGTGCTCTGGGCTGGAGGATCTGAGAGGGATCATTAGTTAGGCTACGTGCTCTGGGCTGGAGGATCTGAGAGGGATCATTAGTTAGGCTACGTGCTCTGGGCTGGAGGATCTGAGAGGGATCATTAGTTAGGCTACGTGCTCTGGGCTGGAGGATCTGAGAGGGATCATTAGTTAGGCTACGTGCTCTGGGCTGGAGGATCTGAGAGGGATCATTAGTTAGGCTACGTGCTCTGGGCTGGAGGATCTGAGAGGGATCATTAGTTAGGCTACGTGCTCTGGGCTGGAGGATCTGAGAGGGATCATTAGTTAGGCTACGTGCTCTGGACTGGAGGATCTGAGAGGGATCATTAGTTAGGCTACGTGCTCTGGGCTGGAGGATCTGAGAGGGATCATTAGTTAGGCTACGTGCTCTGGGCTGGAGGATCTGAGAGGGATCATTAGTCTGAGGCTAGGCTACGTGCTCTGGGCTGGAGGATCTGAGAGGGATCATTAGTTAGGCTACGTGCTCTGGGCTGGAGGATCTGAGAGGGATCATTAGTTAGGCTACGTGCTCTGGGCTGGAGGATCTGAGAGGATCATTAGTTAGGCTACGTGCTCTGGGCTGGAGGATCTGAGAGGGATCATTAGTTAGGCTACGTGCTCTGGGCTGGAGGATCTGAGAGGGATCATTAGTTAGGCTACGTGCTCTGGGCTGGAGGATCTGAGAGGGATCATTAGTTAGGCTACGTGCTCTGGGCTGGAGGATCTGAGAGGGATCATTAGTTAGGCTACGTGCTCTGGGCTGGAGGATCTGAGAGGGAGGGATCATTAGTTAGGCTACGTGCTCTGGGCTGGAGGATCTGAGAGGGATCATTAGTTAGGCTACGTGCTCTGGGCTGGAGGATCTGAGAGGATCATTAGTTAGGCTACGTGCTCTGGACTGGAGGATCTGAGAGGGATCATTAGTTAGGCTACGTGCTCTGGGCTGGAGGATCTGAGAGGGATCATTAGTTAGGCTACGTGCTCTGGGCTGGAGGATCTGAGAGGATCATTAGTTAGGCTACGTGCTCTGGACTGGAGGATCTGAGAGGGATCATTAGTTAGGCTACGTGCTCTGGGCTGGAGGATCTGAGAGGATCATTAGTTAGGCTACGTGCTCTGGACTGGAGGATCTGAGAGGGATCATTAGTTAGGCTACGTGCTCTGGGCTGGAGGATCTGAGAGGGATCATTAGTTAGGCTACGTGCTCTGGGCTGGAGGATCTGAGAGGATCATTAGTTAGGCTACGTGCTCTGGGCTGGAGGATCTGAGAGGATCATTAGTTAGGCTACGTGCTCTGGACTGGAGGATCTGAGAGGGATCATTAGTTAGGCTACGTGCTCTGGGCTGGAGGATCTGAGAGGGATCATTAGTTAGGCTACGTGCTCTGGGCTGGAGGATCTGAGAGGGATCATTAGTTAGGCTACGTGCTCTGGACTGGAGGATCTGAGAGGGATCATTAGTTAGGCTACGTGCTCTGGGCTGGAGGATCTGAGAGGGATCATTAGTTAGGCTACGTGCTCTGGGCTGGAGGATCTGAGAGGGATCATTAGTTAGGCTACATGCTCTGGGCTGGAGGATCTGAGAGGATCATTAGTTAGGCTACGTGCTCTGGACTGGAGGATCTGAGAGGGATCATTAGTTAGGCTACGTGCTCTGGGCTGGAGGATCTGAGAGGGATCATTAGTTAGGCTACGTGCTCTGGGCTGGAGGATCTGAGAGGATCATTAGTTAGGCTACGTGCTCTGGACTGGAGGATCTGAGAGGGATCATTAGTTAGGCTACGTGCTCTGGGCTGGAGGATCTGAGAGGATCATTAGTTAGGCTACGTGCTCTGGACTGGAGGATCTGAGAGGGATCATTAGTTAGGCTACGTGCTCTGGACTGGAGGATCTGAGAGGGATCATTAGTTAGGCTACGTGCTCTGGGCTGGAGGATCTGAGAGGATCATTAGTTAGGCTACGTGCTCTGGGCTGGAGGATCTGAGAGGATCATTAGTTAGGCTACGTGCTCTGGACTGGAGGATCTGAGAGGATCATTAGTTAGGCTACGTGCTCTGGGCTGGAGGATCTGAGAGGGATCATTAGTTAGGCTACGTGCTCTGGGCTGGAGGATCTGAGAGGGATCATTAGTTAGGCTACGTGCTCTGGGCTGGAGGATCTGAGAGGGATCATTAGTTAGGCTACGTGCTCTGGGCTGGAGGATCTGAGAGGGATCATTAGTTAGGCTACGTGCTCTGGGCTGGAGGATCTGAGAGGGATCATTAGTTAGGCTACGTGCTCTGGACTGGAGGATCTGAGAGGGATCATTAGTTAGGCTACGTGCTCTGGGCTGGAGGATCTGAGAGGGATCATTAGTTAGGCTACGTGCTCTGGGCTGGAGGATCTGAGAGGGATCATTAGTTAGGCTACGTGCTCTGGGCTGGAGGATCTGAGAGGATCATTAGTTAGGCTACGTGCTCTGGACTGGAGGATCTGAGAGGGATCATTAGTTAGGCTACGTGCTCTGGGCTGGAGGATCTGAGAGGGATCATTAGTTAGGCTACGAGCTCTGGGCTGGAGGATCTGAGAGGGATCATTAGTTAGGCTACGTGCTCTGGGCTGGAGGATCTGAGAGGGATCATTAGTTAGGCTACGTGCTCTGGGCTGGAGGATCTGAGAGGGATCATTAGTTAGGCTACGTGCTCTGGGCTGGAGGATCTGAGAGGATCATTAGTTAGGCTACGTGCTCTGGGCTGGAGGATCTGAGAGGGATCATTAGTTAGGCTACGTGCTCTGGGCTGGAGGATCTGAGAGGGATCATTAGTTAGGCTACGTGCTCTGGGCTGGAGGATCTGAGAGGGATCATTAGTTAGGCTACGTGCTCTGGGCTGGAGGATCTGAGAGGGATCATTAGTTAGGCTACGTGCTCTGGGCTGGAGGATCTGAGAGGGATCATTAGTTAGGCTACGTGCTCTGGGCTGGAGGATCTGAGAGGGATCATTAGTTAGGCTACGTGCTCTGGGCTGGAGGATCTGAGAGGGATCATTAGTTAGGCTACGTGCTCTGGGCTGGAGGATCTGAGAGGGATCATTAGTTAGGCTACGTGCTCTGGGCCTGAAAGACAAGTGCTAGTGTTGACATGAGTCAATAACTTGAAGTAGCATAATGATCATTAACACACAGACACAATGTTGTTCATTGCTTTTGCATGTTTGCGTCCAGTTGCCAAATTAGTCAGTTTTATTCAGCTTCTGGGTTAAATATAGCTCCCTGAATCCTAGACTAGAGAGAGAGACATGTCCTGTGAGAGTTTTCGTTTATCAAAGCATTTTTCTCTCTCATCAAGTCCTCCTCCTAACACATGGGAGCTCAGAGGAGAAGGACTAGTATAGTCTGTGGTTAGAGAGAGAGAGACTGAGAGAGAGATAGAAAGACAGAGAGATAGATATATATATATATATATATATATATATATATATATATATATATATATATATATATATATATATATATATATATATGAGAGAGAGAGAGAGCTCTGATTATTCTACTGACAAGAGGGTAGTGGGGGAGAGGATACGGGAAGAGAAGGAGAGAAGTAAATAGGAGACAGGTAGAGGAAGAGATTGAAGTGTAAACTGGAGGGAGGAGAGGGGAAGAAGCTGGTGGAGGGGAGGGGGAGAGGGGAGGAGAAAAGCTGGGGGAAGAGGGGAAGACCTGGGGGAGGAGAGGGGGAGAGGGGAAGAGTTGGGGGAGGAGAGGGGAGAGGAGAGTGGGAGAGCTGGGGAGAGGAGAGTGGGAGAGCTGGGGAGAGTAGAGGGGAATGGAGAGTGGGAGAGGAAGAGAGGAGAGTGGGAGAGCTGGGGAGAGGAGAGTGGGAGAGCTGGGGAGAGGAGAGGAGAGCGGGATAGGAAGAGAGGAGAGAAGGAGAGCTGGGGAGAAGAGAGCTGGGGAGAAGAGAGCTGGGGAGAGGAGAGCGGGAGAGGAAGAGAGGAGAGAGGGAGAGCTGGGGAGAAGAGAGCTGGGGAGAAGAGAGCTGGGGAGAGGAGAGCTGGGGAGAGGAGAGCTGGGGAGAAGAGAGCTGGGGAGAAGAGAGCTGGGGAGAGGAGAGCTGGGGAGAAGAGAGCTGGGGAGAGGAAGAGAAGAGAGAGGGACATCTGGGGAGGAGGAGAACTGTGGAGGAGTGTGTACTCCTGTACCTCCTGAGCCTGTACTTTGTCAAGGTTTTGATCAGTAGCCATGGTCAAATAGTTTGCCACGGTGTACTGTCGATTTAGGGACCGATAGCACTGCATTTTATTTTGTGCTTGTGTTTCCCAATAAGTCATGTGGTTTTGTTTTGACTGTGTTGTAATTTGGTTTACTCTGACTGATTGGATGTTCTGGTCCTGGGGCTTCAGTGTATTAGTACAACAGGTTTGTGAACTCAGCTCCAGGACCAGCTGGATGAGGGTCCTGGGGCTTCAGTGTATTAGTACAACAGGTTTGTGAACTCAGCTCCAGGACCAGCTGGATGAGGGTCCAGGGCTTCAGTGTGTTAGTACAACAGGTTTGTGAACTCAGCTCCAGGACCAGCTGGATGAGGGTCCAGAGGCTTCAGTGTGTTAGTACAACAGGTTTGTGAACCAGCTCCAGGACCAGCTGGATGAGGGTCCTGGGGCTTCAGTGTATTAGTACAACAGGTTTGTGAACTCAGCTCCAGGACCAGCTGGATGAGGGTCCAGCAACAGGTTTGGAACTCAACTCCAGGACCAGCTGGATGAGGGTCCAGAGGCTTCAGTGTGTTAGTACAACAGGTTTGTGAACTCAGCTCCAGGACCAGCTGGATGAGGGTCCTGGGGCTTCAGTGTATTAGTACAACAGGTTTGTGAACTCAGCTCCAGGACCAGCTGGATGAGGGTCCTGGGGCTTCAGTGTGTTAGTACAACAGGTTTGTGAACTCAGCTCCAGGACCAGCTGGATGAGGGTCCAGAGGCTTCAGTGTGTTAGTACAACAGGTTTGTGAACTCAGCTCCAGGACCAGCTGGATGAGGGTCCTGGGGCTTCAGTGTATTAGTACAACAGGTTTGTGAACTCAGCTCCAGGACCAGCTGGATGAGGGTCCTGGGGCTTCAGTGTTTTAGTACAACAGGTTTGTGAACTCAGCTCCAGGACCAGCTGGATGAGGGTCCTGGGGCTTCAGTGTATTAGTACAACAGGTTTGTGAACTCAGCTCCAGGACCAGCTGGATGAGGGTCCTGGGGCTTCAGTGTGTTAGTACAACAGGTTTGTGAACTCAGCTCCAGGACCAGCTGGATGAGGGTCCAGAGGCTTCAGTGTGTTAGTACAACAGGTTTGTGAACTCAGCTCCAGGACCAGCTGGATGAGGGTCCTGGGGCTTCAGTGTGTTAGTACAACAGGTTTGTGAACTCAGCTCCAGGACCAGCTGGATGAGGGTCCTGGGGCTTCAGTGTATTAGTACAACAGGTTTGTGAACTCAGCCCCAGGTGGATGAGGGGACTCTTTTCTTTGCTCAGCTCTTGGCATTGCATGACTTGGCAATAATGTGAGAGGGTGTCACTTAGATTTCCAAAACACAATTGCTATTTTTTTGAGTTTTTATTATTAGTGGATATTATTATATATAATTCTGCCCTGCATGCATTGTTTGTAGTTTTCCTCTGGACATGTAGGAGAATCTTACAGAACTCTACATGCAGGGTTTCAATGGGGTGTTTGTCGCATTGAAATCTTGTTTTGCAAGTGGACCTCACACCTCGCTGCCATGAAGTGCAATTGGTTCAATGACACATTCAATTAGTTTTATCCAAATTTTAATAGGTATTTAGATTTGAATTAGTTTTCTAATGGCGTGTGCTTTCTCTCTCAGTTCATTCACTGCATCATTAAGGTGTCCAGTTGAGTTTATTTTTAAACCTAAGTAATTGTAGTGTGTGCAGTACTCTATATACAGTATTTTGTACCAATTGAGAGCTTTAGTCTATTTCCCTGAGATCTGGATCTTCTCTGAAACGTCATTATTTTAGTTTTTGTTGGGGTTTACTGCCAGGGCCCAGGTCTGGCCGCACCCCTCTAGTAGGTCCAGGCTCTGCTGTAGGCCATGCTATCTCTGGTATAGGCTACTTATTGTAATGAACGATATCGGCAAAATGCCTGTGATAAGTGATCGGTGTCGATCATTTTTGGTTTATGGTCTCTGTCTGTCTGTCTGTCCTGTCTGTCTGTCTGTCTGTCTGTCTGTCTGTCTGTCTGTCTGTCTGTCTGTCTGTCTGTCTGTCTGTCTGTCTGTCTGTCTGTCTGTCTGTCTGTCTGTCTGTCTGTCTGTCTGTCTGTCTGTCTGTCTGTCTGTCTGTCTGTCTGTCTGTCTGTCTGTCTGTCTGTCTGTCTGTCTGTCTGTCTGTCTGTCTGTCTGTCTGTCTGTCTGTCTGTCTGTCTGTCTGTCTGTCTGTCTGTCTGTCTCATTTTAAGTTGAATGCCTGTAGATTTGTGTTTTAATGACTGTACCCTTGTTAATTATCTTAATAAGTAATTAATTATACCAACAAAAAACACACACACACACACTTCTTGTACAAATCCCTTTCTAGTTTCACCTCCCACGGCTAAAGTTATAAATGTAATTATTCCCTCACTAATTGCACAGTGTTAAGGCCATTCCTGGCTAATTCATGTCTGTGGTCTGGTTATGGTTTCACTAGGTGTCAATTTAGATGCACTAGAAAAGTGAAAGGCTGCTGTGTGACATAAGTCACTCTGGATAAAAGTGTCTGCTAAATGACTCAAATGTCAATGTAAAATGTGTGAGTGTGGAGCAGAGGAGCTGAGCTCTTGCTCTGAGGAGAGAGGTGTGTTATCAGATGGTGTGAGAGGCTTTTAAAAGCAGCAGAAATGTGCCATTGCTAATGGACCACTATTAGAGCACAGGCAGGACAAATTGCTGGCTTTACATCTCCCATGATGCACTATGTCTGACAGTTTGGGGGGAGGGTGCGATGGAAAAAGTGAGATGCAGACAAAGACTGGTAAGAAGAGAAAGAGAGGGGTGTAGAGGAGAGGTGAGGAGAGGGGTGGAGGGAGTGGAGTGGAGTGGAGTGGAGAGGAGAGGAGAGGAGAGGAGAGGAGAGGAGAGGAGAGGAGAGGAGAGGAGAGGAGAGGAGAGGAGAGGAGAGGAGAGGAGAGGAGAGGAGAGGAGAGGAGAGGAGAGGAGAGGAGAGGAGAGGAGAGTGGGGAAGAAAGAGAAGAGGGAGGGAGGGAAGGTCTAGACCTCTCTAGTGGTACTAATGTACAGTGTGTTGTAGATAGAGGTAGGTGGTGGTGGAGAATGGGGCTCGCGGGCAGAAAGGAATGAAGAAAATGGCTTTGGATAATAAGCCACTCAAGTCCTTATTTATTTCTGCACTGTGGTCACCGTGCAGAGACTGAAGACATGAGAGACACAGAGCAGAAAACAGCCTGTCGATTCCGTTGTTATTTCTCTCTCTCGTCCCTCAGTCCCACCACTTAACCAGAGAATTAAAACATCAGCACATCTGGCACATCTAGGCAGCCAGGCCACCCGTGATATGAGTTAGTATTTAACGTCCATCCCTGTCTGAGGACAACGGGTGATACCTGTAATCAGGCCACTAAGGGAAACCGTGAGCTCTGTTACCTCCAAAATATATATTTTTTTGCTAGGGCATTGTGGACAGGGCATTGTGGACAGGGCATTGTGGACAGGGCATTGTGGACAGGGCATTGTGGACAGGGCATTGTCGACAGGGCATTGTGGACAGGGCATTGTCGACAGGGCATTGTGGACAGGGCATTGTCGACAGGGCATTGTCGACAGGGCATTGTGGACAGGGCATTGTGGACAGGGCATTGTGGACAGGGCATTGTGGACAGGGCATTGTGGACAGGGCATTGTGGACAGGGCATTGTGGACAGGGCATTGTGGACAGGCCATTGTCAACAGGGATAGTTGATGTGATACAAAGTTGTTTGGTATATTTTTGTTTTAAGCCTTTCCCAAACCTTAACCTTTACCTTAACCTTTGGAGTTAATGCCTGAATTGAACTCTAACCACTTTGAAACTTGACATTTTGAACAGTTTGTAAATTGTTTTAGAAACAGGGCTGAACATCTAATTGTGAGACTGTTTGAGCTGGTTGAATGTCGGACCCTGAACAGACGACTTGGTTGGCCAGGAGACGTTATGAAATGTCAGCCATGTCAATGGGACTATAGGACTTGATTTGGTGCAACAGACTGAAGTAAGATAATGATCTGAGGTAAATGAAGTGAATCAGACAGAGATCAGACATTACACTGCATGGTGCTACTACAATTATAATCTTTACTAATCT